>NW_027769901.1:0-295 GCF_054177405.1 Leptonychotes weddellii
TGATAAATTATGTTTTTCTTAAAAAAAATAAAGCAACACTCTACAAAATTGTTTATGCATCAGAATGTGTGTCTATGTATTTGTGTGTGGGGGGGTGTGTGTATCTGGGGGTGTGTCTACATGAAAAGAGTTCTAAAATCTAAAGCTATCCATTTTCTCAAGGCAGAGAGAGATGATGGGCTTTTCTTTTTTTTTTTTTTTTATATCTTCCAGAATTCCTACAGGAGATATTTCTCTACTAACCAAGTACATTAGAGACTAGATAAGCACTCAAAACAGATCTTACCACTGAAGC
>NW_027769902.1:0-295 GCF_054177405.1 Leptonychotes weddellii
GGAGGGCTGTGCCTTGCTCCTGGGGCACTCCAAGCTGCCAGGCAGAGACTGGGCGGCAAATGTTTACTGAACTCGTTGTGCTGGGTAGCCTGGGCACTGGGGATTGCAAAGAGGCAAAGCCTCCATTTATGTGTTCATTATTTATTTATTCATTCAGCAAATATTTATTAAGTGATTTACTAGCTCCAGATCCTATGCTGGACACCAGGGAGACAAGGTGAGCAGGGCATCCGGGTCGTGCTCTCAAATGGCACAGAGACCGTGGGAAAGACTCAGACCATTAAACAAGTAGCAA
>NW_027769903.1:0-295 GCF_054177405.1 Leptonychotes weddellii
ACATAGAAAAGGCAGCTGGCTTGGCTGAGGGTCCCTGTAGGACAAAGCTAAAGTCCCAGAACCAAGGGACCAAGGCCCTGACTCCTCACCCTGTCAGATGCCCCTAAGACCCCAATCCTCAACTTCTCCCAGATGACTAAGAACCAGAGACGGGAGCCATGACCTCCTATGGGCCTTCCAGCAAGAAAGCCCATGAAAGAGAGGCAGGTACACAGAGACAGAGAGGAGACACAGAGACAGAGACAGAGACAGAGAGAAGAGACACAGAGAGAGACAGAGACAGACATAGAGAGAC
>NW_027769904.1:0-295 GCF_054177405.1 Leptonychotes weddellii
CCTTAAAGCTGCTTAGTTTGCACGTTTTCTTCACACGGCCATTTTTAGTACAGGAAGTGAGGAGACACCTAATTTAGTCTGGATGGTGGCAGTTACAATGGACATTTTTTTTTTAGGATTTTTTTTATTTGAGACAGAGAGCACGCACAAGTGGGGGCGGGGGCAGAGGGAGAGGGAGAAGCAGGCTCCCCGCGGAGCACGGAGCCCGACGCGGGGCTCGATCCCAGGACCCCGGGATCACGACCTGAGCCGAAGGCAGACGCTTAACGACGGAGCCACCCAGGCGCCCCTACAA
>NW_027769905.1:0-295 GCF_054177405.1 Leptonychotes weddellii
GATAGATACCACAACTTCTTTATCCATTCATCAGTTAATGGACACTTGGGCTGCTTCCATAATTTGGCAATTGTAGATAACGCTGTGACAAACATCCAGGCACATAGGTCCCTTTGAATTAAGATTTTTGAACTCTTTGGGTAAATAACTAGTAGTGCAATTGCTGGGTCACAGGGATGATTTTTAACTATTTTTAACTTTTTCAGCAACCTCCATACTGTTTTACAGAGTGGCTGCACCAGTATGCTTTCCCACCAACAGTACAAGAGGCTTCCCCTTTCACCACATCCTCACC
>NW_027769906.1:0-295 GCF_054177405.1 Leptonychotes weddellii
GATGAATGGACTGAACAAAAGAAAAAAACTGAAAACTCTCATGCTATCTAAATCATGAAATAACACTAGATCAAGACATCTTTTCTTTCCTCAGGCCAACTACAAAAATTGAGACCTTAAATGTCAAATCTGAGTGTTGTGGTTCAGATCCATTTGTACTAGCTAAACTAAGACTTCCTTAAATTTCCTATTTTTAAAATGATGAATTATTGGGCTTCTTCAAATCAAATCATAAACAAAGAGATATTCTTGGGGTTAAGTGGCCAGTGTTAATGAATGAAAAGTTAAATAATAA
>NW_027769907.1:0-295 GCF_054177405.1 Leptonychotes weddellii
GGATTTAGCCTTACCACAATGGAAGCACGGTCCAGCCTGCTGTCCTTCCGGAATGAGGGGCCACGGAAGGCCCAGAGCTACTGCTGTGTGGCCCCTGCTTTGGTGGCACCGCAGACCAGTTTCCAGCCACAGCAGCTTTGAATAACCACTTTTAACAGTGGCTGTAAAGAGGCCTCCTGCCCATTCTTTCCAGGGCTCCAGGTAAATTCTCCTACCTTCATGTGTCAGGTTCCCGCTCATGCCAGGCTTGAGCAGCACAGTCCAAGAGGGCATCCCCACCTGCCACCTCCCCGGT
>NW_027769908.1:0-295 GCF_054177405.1 Leptonychotes weddellii
TGCCGTGGAAAGGGAAGAACGGTACCATAGTCAGGTGTCAGGGGTCAGGCCAGAGAAGCGGCCAGCAGCCAGAGCACACAGGGCCCTGTGAGGCACAGTAAGGAATTTGGACTTTATGGTAAGGGGGCGTGGGAAGCCATCAAGGGGCTTTATATAGGAGAAGGACAAGACCCACTTCACATTCTAAAAAGATCATGCTGCGTCCTGAGTAGGGAATAAAAAACATCCTATATTCATTTGGCTAGCTGGTTCCAGAAGAATAACAAATGTAAGTCGACAGGCTGGCATGGTGGGG
>NW_027769909.1:0-295 GCF_054177405.1 Leptonychotes weddellii
ATTAATACTCACACATAATTATGAATATGGGACCTCTGGATGTTCCTAGTAAAAAGAGAATTTTACAAAGAGAATTTTTCCAGGTTAATTTACTATAATGTAAGCATAAGAATTGAGGACAAATTTAAGTATGAAAAGATTTTTCCCATGATTGTTTTTTTAAGCATGTTAGTCTTTGATTAAATTCAAATGGATTGGGAAAAATGGCCAGACTCGCCCATGAAGATTTTCCTTTATAACTAAAATTATATTTGTGTGGTTAATCTTAAATTATATTTTCAGGAAAAATAAACTA
>NW_027769910.1:0-295 GCF_054177405.1 Leptonychotes weddellii
CTGTAGGTGCCGGCTGTCTGATACAGAGCCACTTCTGGCCTGGGCCTCATGGACGGCTCTGCACTCACTCCAGCGAACTGTGAATGCGCGACGCCCATGGCGGGCCCTGCTGTCACCAGTCCCACCGCCTCAACATGCTTCTTTGAGACAAACAAAAGTGGCCCCCCACCCCCAGGTCACTGGCACCGACCTGGTAAAGCTCGTTGCTCTGCCTGTATTTCTGCCAAGTCCCCCAACAAAAACGTGAAAACAAAACAAACAAGCCAAAAGCAACTGTTCTCTCTGCTCTTTCTGA
>NW_027769911.1:0-3845 GCF_054177405.1 Leptonychotes weddellii
TCTAAAAGTTTGGGTATAATTTCTCTATGTTGAAATTTTAAGTCAGTTTTATGAGATTTATTTTATATATAGCAAAACTCATCCTTTTTGGGTATAGAGCTTGATGAGCTGTGACAAATACAAAGAATAATCACCATCACAACAGAAATATAAAATAGCCTACAACTTCAAACAAGTCTCTCCTTCCCCTTTGCCGTCAGTCCTCCACCCCAAGTCCTGGTAACTACTGATCTGATTTCTGTATCTATAGTTTCTCTTTTTCTAGAATGTCTTACAAATGACACTGCTTTTTTTAACATTATAACATACTCTTGAGATTAATCATATTGTTTCATACATCCGTTCATTCCATTTTATTTCCCAGTATGTATGTGTGTGTGTGTATATGTATACATATACATATATACACATATATATTTGTATGGTTATGTCCCAGTTTGTTTAACCTTTCACAAGTTAATAGATGACTCTTTTTTTAAAAATTGTGGTAAATATACATACACATATAAATATACATATACATTTTAACCATTTTATTTTTTTGTAAGTTTATTTATTTATTTTTTAAAGATTTTATTTATTTATTTGACAGAGAGGGACACAGCAAGAGAGGGAACACAAGCAGGGGAAGTGGGAGAGGGAGAAGCAGGCTTCCTGTAGAGCAGGGATCCCGATGCGGGGCTCGATCCCAGGACCCTGGGATCATGACCTGAGCTGAAGGCAGACGCTTAACAACTGAACCACCCAGGTGCCCCCATTTTAACCATTTTAAAGTGTACGGTTCAGTGCCATTTAATACATTCAGAATGTCATGTAACAATCACTACTATCTAATTCCAAAATATTTTCACCACCACAAAGGAAACTCTACCGATTAAGCCGTCACTCCCCATCTTTGCTCCCCTTAGTCCCTTGCAATCACTAATCTGCTGTGTATTTCCATGAATTTGCCTATTTTTGATATTTTATATAAATGAAATCATACAATATGTGACTTTCTGTGTCTGGCTTATTTAACTTAGCATAATGTTTTCAAGGTCTGTCTATGTTTTAGTATGTATCAGTACTTCGTTCCTTTTTTATGGCTAAATAATATTCCATTATATGGAGGTACCATATTATCTATTCATCAGTTGATAGACATTTGATTACTTCCACCTTTTGACTGTTATGAATGGTGCTAATAAGAGCATTCTTGTGTAAGCTTTTATTTGAACATGTGTTTTGAATTCTTTTGGGTATCTAACTAGGAGTGGAATTGGTGTGTCACATGTAATCCAATGTTCAACTTCTTGATGAACTGCCAAACCTTTTTTCCATAGAAATCACACCATTTTACATTCCTACCAGCAATGTATGAGGATTCCAATTTCTCCACATCCTCACCCAAACTTGTTATTTTCCCTTGTTTTGTTGTTGTTGTCCTTGTTGCTTTTAAGTGTTCCGAGTGGTCTGAAGTAATATCTCAATGTGGTTATAGTTTGCATTTTCCTAGTGACATTGAGAATCTTTTCATGTACTTATTAGCCATTTGTATATCTTCTTTGGAGAAATGTCTATTCAAGTCCTTCGCTCAGTTTTAAGTTGTCTTTCATTTTGGAGTTGTAAGTTTTGTTTTGCTTTTTTTTAATTGGACAGAGAGGGACACCGAGAGAGGGAACAGAAGCAGGGGGAATGGGAGAGGGAGAAGCAGGCTCCCCACTGAGCTGGGAGCCCCATCGGGGGCTCAATCTCAGGACCCTGGGATCATGACCCGAGCCAAAGGCAGATGCTCAACGACTGAGCCACCCAGGCGCAACCTGGAGTTGTAAGTATTCTTTACATACTCTGGATACAAGTCGTTTTAAGGTATAGGATTTGAAAATATTTTCTCCCCTTTTCTGGGTTGTCTTTTCACTCTTTTCAATAGTATCCTTTGATAAACAAATGTTTCTAATTTTGATGAAGTCCAGTGTATCCATTTCTTTTCTTTTGTTGCATGTGTTTTTAGTGTCATATTTAAAAAGCCATTGACAAATTCATGGTCATGAAGATGTACTCCTATGTTTTTTTCTGAAAAGTTTTATAGTTTTAGCTAATATATTTAGGTCTTTGATCCATTTTGAGTTAACTTTTTTCTCTGATGGGAGGTAAAGGGTCCAACTTCATTCTTTTGCATGTGCTCATCCAGTTGTCCCAACAAACACAGAGCAATGTTTTGTTTATATATTTATTCCATTATTTTTTTATTCATTCATTCATGTTATTAAGTGAAGAATTTATGGTAACTTTATATCAAAACATATTAAATAACAGTAATAATATATACAAATAGAAGTAGAGAGTCAGGACCAAAAAAATGAACACATACACATTTGATTTAGCCAGTATCAAATTTGATTTACACATTTATAGTAGCCAGTATCCCTGAAAATCAAATTTGACTTCTAAACTTTTTGGCAGTCAAGGAGACAAGAAAAAGTGGTCTTCTTACTGTCAGTAATTCACTTAAACTACATTTAAACCCAATTGTTTATTAAAATAATATTCAGAGCCTAAAATATCTTTGGCTATGGTTATTTAGAAAAAAAGAATTAAGAAAGAAAGATGTATTTTCCATCCATTCAAATTCTTTATAGACCAAAAAAAAAAAAAGAAAAATCAACCCAAGTTTATTTTTTTTGTTGTTTTTAAGATTTTATTTATTTATTTGACAGAGAGAGACACAGCGAGAGAGAAAGCACAAGCAGGGGGAGTGGGAGAGGGAGAAGCAGGCTTCCCGCAGAGCAGGGAGCCCGATGCGGGGCTCAATCCCAGGACCCTGGGATCATGACCTGAGCTGAAGGCAGATGCCCAACCAACAGAGCCACCCAGGCACCCCTCAACCCAAGTTTAAAATACCGTTGCATTGCAAGAAAGAGCATTTACAGTACTAATTCTTTATAAACCTTACATAGTGCCTTTTACTCCCTCCGTAATAGAGCATCCCCAAACCAAAACATGAAGTAGATGTGATTTGTCTTTAGTATCTCCTCCCACCTCTTTGGTTCCCCCCCATCCTGGTCTAAGAAGCAAAAGCTTTCCCAAGGGTCCCTCATTTTCCTAACCCAGCACTTTAGAGATATTTAATTGTCTTGTCAATTGATCTGATAAACTAATCATTGCTAATGTTTTAAGAGGTCTGGATTTATCAATATGTTCTCTAGGAGAATTGCACTCTGGGAACTTTCTGAAGCAGTATCTTATCCAAAGTCAAGATTCTACTGGAAGTGATTCCAAGGACATTGGCAAATCTGTGATCAGGGTATTTTGGAGCAGGCAGTTCTCAAAGAAATCTTACCACATAGACCCTTACTTAATTGCCTCTACAAAAAGTTTTTCTCGTAATTATAAAGGTAAATGAGAATTCTCCTTTCTGAGAGCATATGACCTTTTTACAGGTCAAGAATGAAAAAGCATAGAATCAATCCCTTCAGTGTGAGAGCCAGACCATAGTATGTTGAAATCTGTGGGGATTTCCTTTTTAAATAACCAGCAGATACTTTTACCAGAATATCTTCAAATACAATCATTTGGTAAATGAACAAATATTTACTGAGTACTTACTATGTGCCAAACACTGTGCTATATGGTTTCAAATGTGCATGAGCACATTTCCTTATTCTTACTGTATCCACTTTCCCTTTTATAAAGCCAATCCAGTGCTTAAAGTATTCATAATCAAAACTCTAAATTTCATATATGTAAATATAGATAAAATGGTTGTATGATATATACCCATTAGACTGTATTCCTTGAAGTAAAGGCTACCTGTTCACTTTTCTATCCTCTGACCCTCTGTATTGCTCCAATGCCTGGCACTTAGT
>NW_027769912.1:0-295 GCF_054177405.1 Leptonychotes weddellii
AAGGCCCAGTGACAGAAGCTTCTGCTTCTGATGGGACAGCCGCAGAGAAGTCGCAGCAGTGAGACGGCTGGCTGCGCTCTGACAGGAGCGGAGACCGCGCGGCAACAAGACGAGAGCTTTGTAAAATGTGTGAGGCTGGCTGCAGGTCAGGGCTTCTGCCGTTGACCTGACGTTACCCTATTTGGATGACCTGTGAGAACAAACTCCACTTCTCATATTATCCCCCAACTCAAAGGGAGCCAGGAGCCCACTGCAGCCAGGAGGGAAGGCATAAGCTGCTCTTGGCTTCGGTCAA
>NW_027769913.1:0-295 GCF_054177405.1 Leptonychotes weddellii
CAAACTTCTAAGAGAAGAAAGTCCTTTTCTTTGGTCACCATTTTACTTCCTGCACTTAGAAGTCTGACCGCCACACAGGACATCCTAATTAAATATGTGTTGACAGAAGTCATGAATCTAGGAGTTCAGAAAGCCACAATGACTTTGCCTTTAGAAACTTTCTGAGCAGTGGGCAATAATTTCAAGGCAAAACTTCATCCCAGGTTTTAAGACCACGGGTTCAAGAAGAGTGAAGTTTGGGCAAATCATTTTGCATTTCTGAAACTCAATCTGCACATCCACATAATGGGAACAA
>NW_027769914.1:0-295 GCF_054177405.1 Leptonychotes weddellii
CCTAGCAGTTAGCGCCCCCATTTTTTATTGCACCTCATTAATAGCCTTTTTGATTTCAACTTGGTTAGATTTTAGTTCTTTTATTTCTCCAAAAAGGGATTTTCTAGTATCTCCTATGCTTTTTTCAAGCCCAGCTAGTATCTTTATAATCATCAATCTGAACTCTAGTTCTGACATCTTGCTAATGTGTGTATTGATTAGGTCCCTGGCAGTCGGTACTGCCTCTTGTTCTTTTTTATGAGGTGAGTTTTTCCATCTTGTCATTTTGTTCAGAGAATAGATGAATGAGAGAATA
>NW_027769915.1:0-295 GCF_054177405.1 Leptonychotes weddellii
AATATTAGAATTACCTCAAACATTTAAAGCAACCATCATAAAATCTGCAATAAGAATTATGAACACACTTAAAACAAATGAAAGAAAGTAGAAAGGTTCATCAAATATATATAAAGTCTCAGCAAAGGAATAAAATATATAAAGAACAAAATAGAAATATTAGTGAAAAGATATCTGAAATTAAAACTTTGATGGATGGTCATAAGAACAGAAAGGCCAGAAGAAAGAATCAGTGACACACCAAACAACAGAGAAGAAATAGATCTGGGGGGCTATTAAAAAAAATAACAACCTT
>NW_027769916.1:0-295 GCF_054177405.1 Leptonychotes weddellii
ATAGCATAATGCAGAACAATGTAACTAAATATATATATTATATAAATATAAAATATAAACTCAATATAAATATAAAATAAATATAACTAAACATATACGTATAAATATATAATATATAAAATACAATATAAATATATAATATATAAAACATATAAAGTATATATTTATGTATATATAATAACCCTGACTTCTAGGCCATCTCATTATCTGATTCATTTTTACAAGTTGTAGCAATTTCCCCAAATAAACTCATACCTCGATTAAAGAAAAAACAAATTCTGGTATCTAGGAAGAT
>NW_027769917.1:0-295 GCF_054177405.1 Leptonychotes weddellii
GTCCTTTAAAATAAAGTCATGAGTAAATATCCTAAAGTCCTGACACAACTTTTAACAAGAATAAATGAAGTTTTGGTTTTCTGAGATTTATGATGTCGCAAGTACTAGGGAAAAATTCACTGTAACATATTAACAGGACTTATCTTACTGTTTCTGCGCCTTTTGTATGTTACGCAGATAACTGGCTTCCTTTTCCTTCCCTGTACAAAATCTGAATTCGATATAAATCATGATATTAAAATTTTTCTGGTCCCGACGCAGAACCTTTTCCGGTATAAAGCCCACCTTCCTGCAA
>NW_027769918.1:0-295 GCF_054177405.1 Leptonychotes weddellii
TTTTTTTGGTGTTTCAAAAGAATAACTGCAGCTTGGTTTGAAATTTGTACTGTTTCTATCATTAATAAAGTTATGGCTTCTTGTTGGATGAACTCAAAAAAAAAAAAAAAAGAATAACAAGTGAAGGATTATACACCTTCCTTAGGGATACGATGTATGCTGTCCAATAATACTAAATTTTGCATTTAAATTTGTAATTTTAGTGTTTTCATAATAAGCATTGTTTTACAATATTTGTTTCTGGAGCCTGAATTTTAAGCATTCTGTTTTATGCCACTGATTTAATTAGGCAAGA
>NW_027769919.1:0-295 GCF_054177405.1 Leptonychotes weddellii
GTCACCATTCCAACCAGAAATTGGCACAAATGCTACTGTGTCGGGGTTGTAGCCAATTTTCTTAATGTACGTGCTGACTTCTGTAACGATTTCCTTGTATCTCTTCTGGCTGTAGGGTGGCTCAGTGGAAGCCATTTTATTAACACCAACAATTAGTTGTTTTACACCCAGTGTGTAAGCTAGAAGGGCGTGCTCACGGCCCTGCCCATTCTTGGAGATAACCAGCTTCAAGCTCACCAATACCAACAGCAACAATCAGGACCGCACACTCAGCCTGAGATGTGCCTGGAATCCT
>NW_027769920.1:0-295 GCF_054177405.1 Leptonychotes weddellii
ACATGACAGATCCAGAAGGCAGGTAGAGGAACAGTGGGTAGAGAGGGTCCCGGCAGGGGGATGAATGGGTGGGCAGGTGCCTGCTGGAGAGCCTACAGCTACAGGACACGCAGCCTGTCCCCAGGGACACCCTCACTTCCCCCTCCCATCACCGCCACGGCCAAGAAGAATCACGCATGGCCGGTTACCTGGCATTACCCGGGGCAGAGCAGGGGAGGGGCGTGAGGACGCCCACAAGCTGGGGGTGGGGCAGGCGAACACACGTGTGCACCCCAGCCCCACCCCACTCAGGCTC
>NW_027769921.1:0-3845 GCF_054177405.1 Leptonychotes weddellii
TGATGGGTACTGAGGAAGGCACGTTCTGCATGGAGCACTGGGTGTTATGCACAAACAATGAATCATGGAACACTACATCAAAAACTAATGATGTAATGTATGGTGATTAACATAACAATAAAAAAGAAGGTAAAAAAAAGTAGGCTGACTTTTCATTGGTTTTATAATTGTTGTTAATTTCTCTTTAAGATAGTACACTACCCCATTGTTGCCTGCATCTGGGGCAGAGGTCAGACCATCCCAACTGCACCCCTATATCATTGGTTTGGGATTTTGTCTTCTTGCCATCCCACCTAAGCAATCTTTGGCATGCCATTGGAGGGTCTGTTCCCTTACTTACAAAATTTAGAAACTTACAGGTTTGATATTCTTTGGTTTATAATGCCAAGTCATATAAATTTACCTGGAAACCTTGATACCCTCTGAATTTCTGTAACAAGGGGAACTATGTTCTCTAAATTATCATCATTCTCTTTCACTTCTGAGGTCCGCACATTGGACCATTTCAGTATTAAACATTTACTGGAAATGTTAGATAAGAAGAAACACACACTGCGTTCATTCTAATCATCTGTCAATTCTTCAAATTTCCAGGCTTTTGAAATAGGGTCAACAGAAGGCTATTTTCAAATCAGATAATTCTGCTAGCCAAGAAATTTCTCTCTTGGCTCTCAGTAAAGTATGAACTCCTAAAGCTTCCAAGAGTCATTCTATACATACTTAAAAGGTGAAAAATATCTTTCCTAAGTTGGATTAAATAAAGTAGCATGTGGATAAATATGTATATAATATTTTAATAAGGGGAATAGATTCTGCTTTCTTTCATTACATCTTCCATTCATGTTGCCCTGAATATAGGGTACAGAGGAAGCTGTGAAATTACATTTAATAACAGAGCAGGGTGTATAGTGTATATTAATTAAATATCAGCAGATGGTAAAGGCAGACCTTGCTGAGTATGAATAAGGAGAGATAGAGTTCTAACTGCCATGTAATTAAGCTGAACCTGTAGAAACATTGGAGGTGTAATTACTTTTTTATTAACACATTATACTTACATGTGATGTGGAAGAATCTAATTACTCTGTAACTCCTATTATGTGAATCCAAGTTGCTATCACATCCAGTTGGTCTGTGTTCCCAATAAACTCAATGGAGCAGTCCAAATCACGTTATTTCCAAGCATTTTGATTATCATGTTGAGCAAGTCCCTGAATGTCCCTCCATACCACAAGGTGGCTGGCATGTCACTTCTGTGTCCTGCTAAATGTTAGTGGGTAACTCCAGAACTCCAGAGAAGAGCAGAAACAGAGGGGTCAGCTTGTGTTTCTTGCTGTGGCATGTCTTGGACACATCACATTGGATCATCAGGTTTTACTCAAGTTAGAGAAAAAGTCAGGAAAAGAGAAAACAAATCTGTTTCTGCCTTGAAGTTGGTAAGCAAGTTAGTTGCTTCGAGTTGTAAGCAAGTTCACTCTTTGAGGGTGTGTTTGCTTTTCATGATCACTTGTTCATTTGGATGCAGGTGTATTTATTAAACTGCAGTTGTTACTTGCTGGTTAATGATATATATAAATATTTTTAATTTCATAACAAGAGAATTTGGCCTTTTCTGGTGGTGCTGGTCTAACGTCTACACTTGTTTTCATGGAATTCTCAGTATGTCGAAGGTTTTCCTTTCTTTCTTTCCTTTTTTTTTTTTTAGATTTATTTATTTATTTGAGAGAGAGAGAGAGAGAATGTGTGCAGGGGGAGGGGCAGAGAGAGAGGGAGACATGCAGACTCCCTGCTGAGCGGGGTGCCCGAAACCGGGCTCAATCCCAGGACCCTGAGATCATTACCTGAGCTGAAGCCAAGAGTCAGGCACTTAACTGACTGAGCCACCCAGGTGCCCCGTGAAGCTCTTAGTTAAAGGAAAAACTGATAGATGTTCATGGGCAGGGCCCTTGATTAATATTTGTGATTGACCTAGACCTTCCCTAATCTGATTATGGGCATATGAAAACTGATTTCAAGGAAGTAAAGGATGAATAGCAAACTGCTTGGTAGTTCTCAGTAGGATGAATGCTTATGAGAAAAAATTTGTGAAACAGTGACAGTCTTTGGTGATTATTTGCTTTCAAGGGGAGAAATAGCCCCTGAAATAACCTGCCCCAATTTTCTAGCAAGGAAAGAAAAGTATTAGCAAACGGACAAGCAAACCATAGAAGGAAGCATTGTGGGATCACCCCTCAAAACCAGCCCCATCATTTTCCTCTATGTTGTGGTAAGACTTGATCTCTAACTCCTTCTCTGTCCTCAAGGTTGGAACCATGAATTCTAACGCCAGTGGTCACTGACTGTGAGTTCTTGATTCAACTGTGCTCCAGGTTAGGGATGGTTTTAGAGGAGCCCTAATGAAAATCTGAGGTGACTCCATTCAGGGTCAGGCCAACCTTAGTTCTAATCTCCTCTTTCCTCTTTTTGTGTAAGTATCAGGTCTTCCAGTATGGATTTCAGACCAAATTCTCATTTTACACCCTAATTCCTAGAACTGGATCTCGGTTTTCTGGGCTGCTGAACTGCAAACTTGCCCAGTATTCAAGCCTCTTGGGAATTTAGAGAGTAAAAGTAACTCACCCAAGATTACATACTCATCAATGATGGGGCTGAATTATCCACAGCTGTTTGACTTGAGGGCCTAAAAATATTAGTTACCAAGTTCTGAGGACCTTGAGGTTTTCCTGTTTGGGACCATTTATTTCTAATGCTCTGAACATGATGACTTTCATTTACACCCCTCTCTGAAATCATATTTAAAAACACATATTCTGGAATCAAAGCAATCAAGTTTCAGGAACCGAAACAAACAAACAAAAAGCTAAGCACATTCCTAAATTTTTTTTTTTTCTTTTTTGATGCAGTAGTAAAAAACATCAACACTTTGTAGAACTGGTTGAGCTACTGGCCATCTCTGTAACCCAGCTCGGGTTACTTCAAATCTCTATTCCTCTGTTTCTTCATATTAAAAGTAGAATGATCAATCCTGCTAAATTAGGATACTGTAAGGATGGAAGAAACTAACAATGTTGGTCAAGTGCTAAATAACTGGTAGTCAGCTACCTTTTTGGCTTTCCTAACGTCAATAGATGAGCCCTGGTTATAATTAGGACTTGGGAGGGAGGTACTCTAATGATTGTGAGATCATTTCAAGCCAGGAATAGAATTACAAAAGAAATCTCTTAAGATCAAAAGGGTTCCCCACATCTAGGATTTGTGTTTTTAAGTGGTGTGATTTGAAGTAAGCATGCTTTTTCATTCTTTACTTTGTCTCAGAAGGGAGATTCACAGAAAAATTCTAACTACCCACTTTGGTTTAATCCTGAGACATTTTGGATTCAGAGTGTGTTTTAAGTGATTAGGGCCCAGAGTTAAAAGGAATTTGCTCCTGAGTCAAATATAAATGGATACAGGTAATGCATCCTCCTGGTGTAAGAGCAGGGGGATGGGATCCCTGGCAACCCCTAGCCATATCATAGGTCAGAAGTGGCTGGGAGCGAAAGGGCTGATATTGATCCTGAATACATTCCATGACCTTCCCTAATTGACAGTGAAGGAAGAAAGTGGCCACAGATGTGCACATTATCATTGGTCCATGAATATCCATTCTTTTTATTTTTTTAATTATCAAACGTCATTTAAAATACCAGTAGCCTCCCAACACCATTTGTTGAAGAGACTTTTTTCCATTGGACATTCTTTCCTGCTTTGTCAAAGATTACTTGACCATAGAGTTGAGGGTCCATTGGGGTACGTACACCCCGATGTTTATAGCAGCAATGTCCACAATAGCCAAACTGTGGAAA
>NW_027769922.1:0-295 GCF_054177405.1 Leptonychotes weddellii
CCGTCAGTCCCGTAAGTCCTGGGCTCCATTCCCCTTGCTCATCATCTGGATCCACCGGCCCACCACAGTCCTCTTTATTCCCCACCACGTTCCCAGCTGTACCCCCCCCACTCTCTACTGTGGCCAAGAGTGCCCGCCTAATCTAGAAGTGTCATTGGATGCAGAGATGGCCAGTTTGTAGTCCTGTTCAGTGAGCTGCGAGGGGTGCAGATCTCCCTTCATGAAGCCAGAGAGGATGACGAAGCTAAGAACCAAAAGGTTCACGCCCGTGAACACCTTGGTAACCAGGGCCGAC
>NW_027769923.1:0-295 GCF_054177405.1 Leptonychotes weddellii
GTAGGGCAGATTTGATTACCACCAAGTCGACATTGAAGGAGAGGGGAACCAAAACTCTCAGTCTCCAGCGGCACCATTCAGTTTGTAAATTTTTCTTTTTTTTTTTTTAAGATTTTATTTATTTATTTGACAGAGAGAGACACAGCAAAAGAGGGAACACAAGCAGGGGGAGTGGGAGAGGGAGAAGCAGGCTTCCTGCTGAGCAGGGAGTCCGATGTGGGGCTCAATCCTAGGACCCTGGGATCATGACCTGAGCCGAAGGCAGACGCCTAATGACTGAGCCACCTAGGCGCCC
>NW_027769924.1:0-295 GCF_054177405.1 Leptonychotes weddellii
AGCAGGGAGCCCGATGCGGGGCTTGATCCCAGGACGCTGGGATCATGACCTGAGCCGAAGGCAGACGCTTAACCATCTGAGCCACCCCGGCGCCCAAAAAAGACATTCTTAAAGTACCATTAGAGCACTTATTTCCTAAGTCATGAACTCATTAGTTATTCCAAGTAGTAGTGCTCCATAAATATATATATATATTTTAAAGATTTTATTTATTTGACAGAGAGAGAGAGCGAGAGCAGGAACACAAGCAGGGGGAGTGGGAGAGGGAGAAGCAGGCTTCCCGCAGAGCAGGGAG
>NW_027769925.1:0-295 GCF_054177405.1 Leptonychotes weddellii
TCTAAAAATTAAGTCTATAAAAAATAGAATAGCTAGTTTATGTTTTTAATCAGAAGGCATTTTCTATTATAATTCAATAAATTTTAAATGTGACTAATATATAGAATAATGAAAAAACAAAAAAGATTAAAAATTACTTAGTGTAAAATGCTTAGTGCATGAGTGTATATGTATGTGTGTGTGCATGTGTTACATTTTCATTTTTTCTTGCAGTGTTTTCAAATGTGTAGTCTTAATTTGGGGTATTAATACAAGAGAGATTACAAGAAAAGATTCTTAATTCCTCTTTAATTGA
>NW_027769926.1:0-295 GCF_054177405.1 Leptonychotes weddellii
CCCATCCACACCAAGTCTTCCCCAGTGGAAGGTAAGGATGTTCCAGGGCTGGCTTGAATTCCTAGGGTCTGTCAGGGGCTCATTCTTTCATGATTCAGAAAATGCATGTGAAATGTTTTAGTGTCTGGATAGCTAAGCTCTGCTGCTCAGGGATGCAGAAGTATCTAGAATAGAGATTCAGGTCAGAGTGGGTGAAGAAGGCAGGTCAGGAAGCACATTTGCATGGAGGCCCCTCCCACTTCTGAGGCAGGGGGAGGGGATAAGAGAGTTATGGGGGAGCCAGATCCAGGGTTGG
>NW_027769927.1:0-295 GCF_054177405.1 Leptonychotes weddellii
GAACGGGTGAGAGGAGTCCTGCAAGCAGAGTCGCTCAGTCCAGGCTGGCTCCCATAGCAGACCCTTCAGCTTTCCTGCAGCGTGTGTGTTAGCGACGTCCTTCCTTCTGCTCAGGCTCTGAGGTGAAGAGCTGGTGTTAGTTGAGGGGAGACGGCCCCTCTCTGTCTTTCCCATGTAAATGTTCAAGGGAGACTGAAGACAATGAAGTTTTGTTTGATGGTGATGTTTGCAGACCTTCCCACCCCAAGAGGAGGAGGAATCATGAAGGAGCATGAGTGTGAACTTCCGAGTTCAG
>NW_027769928.1:0-295 GCF_054177405.1 Leptonychotes weddellii
TTTTTTAATGGAAAAGTGTCATCTTGTTTTATTATTACTAATGTAAGCATTTGATGACAAACGAAGATAATTTTACAAACTCAGAATGTTTGCAAGTACATGAAATTTCCCTTTTATTGTACTTTTTATAGCACACTAGCTCAAATACGTTTCTCTACAACTACTCCAACATAACGCCTTTGGAATGAATTATTTTAGTCATCCTTAACATGTTAACTCTGCCAAATACTTTAAAATAAACATATAAAAATTTTAATTATTAATTTTTAGATGAATGGGGTAAGAAAGTCATCAG
>NW_027769929.1:0-295 GCF_054177405.1 Leptonychotes weddellii
TGGTTTGAGGAGATTATGTGGGAAGCATGTTATCTCTCATATTTATTAATATTGTAAGGTCTATAAAGACCTCAGGTGGAATCTAAGTAGTACCACCATAATGACGTCACTGGTCATAACTAATGGTTAAATGGAGGGATTATTTGTAAAATAATTCAGATGAATAATGTTCAGAATATGCCATCAGGCACTGCTCACCTTATGTCTGCGCCACATATGAACTACTCAGGATTCTTGGTTGTAAACACTGGGAAAAGGATTTCTCAGAGGCTATGAAGTAACTCATGGAACTCCG
>NW_027769930.1:0-295 GCF_054177405.1 Leptonychotes weddellii
TTTTTTTTTTAAAGATTTTATTTATTTATTTGACAGAGAAAGACACAGCGAGAGAGGGAACACAAACGGGGAGTGGGAGAGGGAGAAGCAGACTCCCTGCCGAACAGGGAGCCCGATGCGGGACTCGATCCCAGGACTCCAGGATCATGACCTGAGCCGAAGGCAGTCGCTTAACCAACTGAGCCACCCAGGCGCCCCTTTTTTTTTTTTTTTTAAAGATTTTATTTATTTATTTGACAAAGACACAGCAAGAGAGGGAACACAAGCAGGGACAGTGGGAGAGGGAGAAGCAGGC
>NW_027769931.1:0-295 GCF_054177405.1 Leptonychotes weddellii
GATTGCTTCTACCTTTTGGTTACTGTGAAGAATGCTGCTATGAACATGGGTGTACAAATTCCCATTTGAGTCCCTGCTTTCAATTCTTTCGGGTGGATTCACAGCAGTGGATTTCTGGATCACATGGTAATTCTATTTTTAACTTCTTGAGGACTGTTTTAAGAACATCTGATAGTGACTGTAGTTTGTGGTCTTGAAGATCCCCAGGACGTTCCCCTATTACAACAACTCCATTTTGGTTAAAGGAATTTTTGACATGGTATAATGGAAACCTTCAACAGGATTTCATCAGAAA
>NW_027769932.1:0-3845 GCF_054177405.1 Leptonychotes weddellii
AAAAATGTTTGGGTCTGGGGCGCCTGGGTGGCTCAGTCATTAAGCATCTGCCTTCGGCTCAGGTCATGATCCCAGGGTCCTGGGATAAAGCCACCACATCAGGCTCCCTGCTCTGCTAGAAGCCTGCTTCTCCTTCTCCCACTCCCCCTGCTTGTGTTCCCTCTCTCGCTATGTTTCTCTCTGTCAAATAAATAAAATCTTTAAAAAAAAAAATGTTTAGGTCAACCAGGAAATCAAAGAACTTAAACAATTCATGGAAACCAATGAGAATGAAAACACATTGGTCCAAAACCTATGGGATACTGCAAAGGCAGTCCTAAGGGGGAAATACATAGCCATTCAAGCCTCACTCAAAAAAAGAGAAAAATCCCGAATTCACCAACTAACTCTACACCTTAAAGAACTAGAGAAAAAGCAACAAACGATGCCTAAGCCACGCATTAGAAGAGAGATAATTAAGATTAGAGCAGAGATCAATGAATTAGAAACCAGAAACACAGTAGATCAGATCAACGAAACTAGAAGCTGGTTCCTTGAAAGAATTAATAAGATCGATAAACCACTGGCCAGACTTATCCAAAAGAAAAGAGAAAGGACCCAAATCAATAAAATTATGAATGAAATGGGAGAGATCACGACTAACACCAAGGAAATAGAAACAATTATTAGAAATTGTTATCAACCACTATATGCCAATAAATTAAGCAACCCAGAAGAAATGGATGCCTTCCTAGAAACCTATAAACTGCCAAGACTGAAACAGGAAGAAACTGACAATGTGAATAGGCCAATATCCAGTAAGGAGAATGAAGCAGTGATAAAAAAACTCCCAAAAAACAAGAGTCCAGGGCCTGACGGATTCCGTGGGGAATTCTACCAAACATTCAAAGAAGAAATAATACCTATTCTCCTGAAGCTGTTTCAAAAACTAGGAACAGAAGAAAAGCTTCCAGACTCATTTTATGAGGCCAGCGTTATCATAATCCCCAAACCAGGCAAAGACCCCATCAAAAAGGAGAATTTCAGACCAATGTCCCTGTTGAATGTGGATTCCAAAATTCTCAACAAAATCCTAGCTAATAGGATCCAACAATACATTAAATGGATCATCCCCCACAGCCAAATGGGATTTATTCCGAGAATGCAAGAGTTGTTCAAATTCACAAATCAATCAATATGATAGAACACATTAATTAGAGGAGAGGAAAGAAACATATGGTCCTCTCGATTGATGCAGAAAAAGAATTTGACAAAATACAGCATCCTTTCCTGATTAAAACTCTTCAGAGTATAGTGATAGTGGGAACATTCCTCAAGTTCATAAAATCCATCTATGGAAAACCCACAGCAAATACCATCCTCAACGGGGAAAAGCTGAGAGCCTTTCCCTTAAGATCAGGAACACGACAAGGATGCCCACACTTGCCACTATTGTTCAACATAGTACTAGAAGGGAGGAGCAAGATGGCGGAGGAGTAGGAGACCTAAATTTCGTCTGGTCCCAGGAATTCAGCTAGATAGGGATCAAACCATTCTGAACACCTACGAACTCAACAGGAGATTGCAGAAAAGAATAGCAGCAACTCTGAACAGAAAAGTGACCACTTTCTGGAAGGTAGGACGTGCGGAGAAGTGAATCTGAGGCGATATTCGGGAGGATAGACAGCGGGGGAGAGGGCCTCCATCAGCCGCTTCTGGCAAGTGATAGAGCAGAGGAGCCCAAAATCAGAAATTTTAGAAGTCGGCTCCGCTGAGGGACGTCACTCCAGTGGCTAAGCGGGGGGTGGAACCTTCGCTGGGACAGTGTGGTCTCGGGACCCTCAGGGTCACAGAAACACTGGGGGTGACTGAGTGTGGCAGAGCTCCCAGGTATCGGAGCGGGGAAGCCAGCTGCAGAGACAGAGCCGAGGAGTGGGCTCTCAGCTCGGGGTTGCCATAAACCATGATCCTCGGCACAGCAGGGCCACTGATTTTCCAGCAGGGACCCAACAAGTGGCAGATCTGGGGAGATTCCCCTTCCTCCCCTGGAAGGAGAGGCACAGGAGCGCACTGCAGGGATCTGCTGGGTTTGGAGACTCCGCACAGGGTCAGGTGCCAGAGATAGAAATGCTCCGTGACAGGCCAGTTGAACATGGAGTGCGACCAGAGACCTGGGAGACAGGAGTAGTTGACTGCTTTTCTCTGCGGGCTCACTGAGGAGTAGGGCCCAAAGTTCTTGGCTCCTCCGGGGCAGAGATTGGGAGGCCGCCATTTTCATTCTCGTCCTCCAAAGCTGTATGGAGAGTTTACAGGGAACAAAAGCTCCCGAGAGCAAACCCGAGCAGATTACTTAGCATGGACCCAGCAAGGGCGGGGCAATTCCGCCTCCAACAAAGACATTTGGGAACCCCAGAAGATCAGCAAGAACTGCCAGCCAAGACCAAGCTTACATATCAATAAGAATGGCAGAACGCCAACACTAAGGGAATACTACACATAGAATTCATGGCTTTTTTCCCATGATTCTTTAGTCTTTCAAAGTTAATTTTTTTAATTTTTTTTCTTTTTCTTTTTTTTGAATTTTTCCTTTTCCCTTTTTCAACCAACATCTTATCAATCCCTTTTTTAAAAAATCATTTTATTTTTCATTTTTAGACTCATATTCTATCCCTTCAGAGTAATCTTATTTTTGGTATATATATATATATATAAGTTGCTCTCTCTTTAAAATTTTGGGATACAGTTTCTTCTAACAGAACAAAATATACCCTAAATCTCCAGTGTATGGCTTTGTTCTACTCTCTTGCCTGATCACATTCTCTCCTTTTTTTTTTTAAATCCTCTTCTTCCTTTTTTTCAACCAACTTCTTATCTTATCAATTCCTTTTATAAAATCTTTTATAATTTTCATCTTTACAACCATATTGCATCACTTCATTGTATTTACCTTTATTTTTGTACATATATAAGTTTTTCTTTCTTTAAAATTTTGGGAGGCACTTTCTTCTAACAGACGAAAATATTCCCAAAATCTAGTGTGTGGCACTGCTCTATGCATCAGCCTGATCATATTTGATCATATTTTTTTTTATCGTTTTCTTTTTCTTTTTTTTTCTTTTTTCTTTCTTTCCCTTTCTTTTCCCCCAATTTCAGGTCTCTTCTGATTTGATTTTTCTGGGGTCATTGTTACCTTGTTAGCATTCTGTTCCCTCATTCATCTCTTCTCCTCTGGACAAAATGACAAGCTGGAAAAAATCACCTCAACAAAAAGAACAAGAGGCAGTACCAACTGCCAGGGACCTAATCACTATGGACATTAGTACGATGTCAGAACTAGAGTTCAGAATGATGATTTTAAAGATACTAGCTGGGCTTGAAAAAAGCATGGAAGTTATTAGAGAAACGCTTTCTGGAGAAATAAAAGAACTAAAATCTAACCAAGTAGAAATCAAAAAGGCTAATAATGAGGTGCAAACAAAAATGGAGGCTCTAACTGCTAGGATAAATGAGGCAGAAGAGAGAATCAGTGACATAAAGACCAAATGATGGAAAATTAAGAAGCTGAGAAAAAGAGAAATAAACAACGACTGGATCACGAGGGCAGAATTCGAGAGATAAGTGATACAATAAGACGACACAACATTAGAATAATTGGGATCCCAGAAGAAGAAGAGAGAGAGAGAGGGGCAGAAGGTATATTGGAGCAAATTACACCAGAGAACTTCCCTAATTTGGGGAAGGAAACAGGCATCAAAATCCAGGAGGCACAGAGAACCCCCTCAAATCAATAAAAATAGGTCAACACCCCAACATCTAATAGTAAAACTTACGAGTCTCAGAGACAAAGAGAAAATCCTGAAAGCAGC
>NW_027769933.1:0-295 GCF_054177405.1 Leptonychotes weddellii
TTTTTTTTTTTTTGGCTTTTAGCACATTGGAATCGAATACTCTGTACCATTTTGTTAGTTTTAATAACTTCCGTGT
This sequence comes from Leptonychotes weddellii, assembly GCF_054177405.1. Lineage (NCBI taxonomy): Eukaryota > Metazoa > Chordata > Mammalia > Carnivora > Phocidae > Leptonychotes > Leptonychotes weddellii. The sequence continues at coordinate 77 of NW_027769933.1, forward strand.
GCTTTTATTTTATTTTATTTTATTTTTTTTAAAGATTTTATTTATTTATTTGAGAGAGAGAGAATGAGAGAGAGAGAACACATGAGAGGGGATAGGGTCAGAGGACGAAGCAGACTCCCTGCCGAGCAGGGAGCCCGATGCGGGACTCGATCCAGGGACTCCAGGATCATGACCTGAGCCGAAGGCAGTCGCTTAACCAACTGAGCCACCCAGGCGCCC
>NW_027769934.1:0-295 GCF_054177405.1 Leptonychotes weddellii
TGAACTTGGCAACTGATCAATACTATTAATGTTTTGTCTTCAGGTTAATCTGTTTGTACAGGATTTGAGGGTGTAACTGATCTGAGGGCAAAGCCTTCGCGCACTAGTTATGATGCTCATAATGTGTATCGATGCCGAATGAGCTGATGTAGCACCTTTTACCTATCACCTTACCTTTAGAGTATCCCTGCGCTTAAGCAAGCCAAGATTGCCTTCCTTATTTAGCAGGCGGAAAATACTAACAAACTGATGGAAGGCAAGAGGCGTATCTTAATCATTTTTGTATCGTAGAGGC
>NW_027769935.1:0-295 GCF_054177405.1 Leptonychotes weddellii
AGGTACTCATATCTTTTAGTTCGATACCTAAGAGAGGAACTTACAGGCTAGAGAGGAACATACAATTCCTCTCATAGTCAGCAACTGCACTGCTGAGTTTATAATCCCCAAAGTAAGTAATGATGTTGACCAGAAGGCATGGTCAATACACTCATAGCAATTTTGTTTGCAATGGCCTCATAATGTAATAAACCCAAGTTCCCCTCAACATAGAAAAGGTAAATAAACTACAGAATAATATCCATACAGTGAAATACTACATGAGTTAGTTTTGTTTTGGGGAGTTTTTTTATGT
>NW_027769936.1:0-295 GCF_054177405.1 Leptonychotes weddellii
GCTACCTTCTTCTTCTTCTTTTTACACCACATCTTCTTTATCCAATCATCTGTCGATGGACATCTGGGCTGCTTCCATATCTCGGCTATTGTGGACATTGCTGCTATAAACATCGGGTGCATATCTTTTGAATTAGTGTTTTCATTTTCATTGGGTTTACTGGATCATATGGTAGCTCTATTTTCAACTTTTTGAGGAACCTCCATACTGTTTTCCAGAGTGGCTGCACCAGCTTGCATTCCCACCAACAGTGTAGGAGGGTTCCCCTTTCTCTGCATCCCCGCCAACATCTGTC
>NW_027769937.1:0-295 GCF_054177405.1 Leptonychotes weddellii
GGACCCCTAAAGGCTGGACATTTTTTAATTATTATTATGTTATGTTAATCACCATACATTACATCATTAGTTTTTGATGTAGTGTTCCATGATTGTTTTTTTTTTTTTTAAAGATTTTATTTATTTATTTATTTGAGACAGAGAGAGCACATGAGAGGGGGGAGGGTCAGAGGCAGAAGCAGGCTCCCTGCCGGGCAGGGAGCCCGATGCGGGACTCGATCCAGGGACTCCAGGATCATGACCTGAGCCGAAGGCAGTCGCCCAACCAACTGAGCCACCCAGGCGCCCCACCATG
>NW_027769938.1:0-295 GCF_054177405.1 Leptonychotes weddellii
CATTTTTAAAATTCTTAAAGAAATCTCATCCTATAATCAACTATTTCTCTATAAACTTTAGAGGAACTCCCTTAGTGAATGAAACAAAACTTTTTTTTCTTTTTTTAAATTTTTTATTGTTATGTTAATCACCATACATTACATCATTAGTTTCTGATGTAGGGTTCCATGATTCATTGTGTATAACACCCAGTGCTCCCTGCAGAGGGTGTCCTCTTTAATACCCATCACGAGGCTAACCCATCCCCCCACCCCCCTCCCCTCTAGAACCCTCAGTTTGTTTTTCAGAGTCCAT
>NW_027769939.1:0-295 GCF_054177405.1 Leptonychotes weddellii
GAAAACATATGTCCACAAAAAAACTTGCACATGAATTAACAGCCTTATAATAGTCGAAAAGTAGAAACAGTGCAGATATCCATCAGATGACAAATGGACAGGGCGCCTGGGTGGCTCAGTTGGTTAAGCGACTGCCTTCGGCTCAGGTCATGATCCTGGAGTCCCGGGATCGAGTCCCGCATCGGGCTCCCTGCTCGGCAGGGAGTCTGCTTCTCCCTCTCCCACTCCCCGTTTGTGTTCCCTCTCTCGCTGTGTCTTTCTCTGTCAAATAAATAAATAAAATCTTTAAAAAAAA
>NW_027769940.1:0-295 GCF_054177405.1 Leptonychotes weddellii
GCTGTGTCTCTCTCTGTCAAATAAATAAATAAAATCTTTAAAAAAAAAAAAAAAAGCTTAATGTAATTCCATATATAGAAGCATGGCTCACACTGAGTATTACTGAGGTAGTGAGAGCTGTGTCCAAAAATATCATGCCAACAATTGGTAGTTTGCAAAATACCAGATTGATCTCATGGATGGTTTACATTTCATACAGATAAAACTTTTGAGGCATGAAGTATATGCAGAGAGATTACAAGTGTAGACCAACCACAAAGTTAGAGCACAGAATCTCTGGAATTGTCCTCATTTC
>NW_027769941.1:0-295 GCF_054177405.1 Leptonychotes weddellii
CTCCACCAGTCCTGGCATAAGAGTGAGCCGCACAGGAGAGTCTCAGTGGATGAGGGCAGCCAGCAGACCCCCCGGGGGGAGGGTGGTGGCGCTCAGTAGGGAGGGATGATGGATAGGGGCCAGGAGAACTCTCTGGCTGGCCTCCCTTTACAGCTTCTTTGACTTAAGTTTGGAAGCCCTGGGTCATAAGAAAGTTTCCTGTTATTCTGGAGAGGATATGCATGAAAATGCAGGCATCATGCCCAGAGTCAGCCCGGGAGGCTCATGAGCACCACCTCTCCATGTCTTGGCATCC
>NW_027769942.1:0-295 GCF_054177405.1 Leptonychotes weddellii
TGCTCAAGTGACCTTGCTTTGACTGAGTTTGCTGAACTTCAGATATTACAATGAAGGACAGAGGAGAAAGCCTTGGGCGGGGACTCAGACAAGGCCTTGCTTCCTGGATATGCTTCTGACACTGTGCTAGATGTTACACAAGCATTGCTTCAATTAATCCTCACAGAATCCATGTGAGATTGTCAGTATCCCCATTTTGCTGAACAGGAGCCTGAGGTCCAAAAACGTTGAAGAATTTGCTAACTACTTACAAGTAGTCATTTTGCAATTAGAACTCAGTCTCCCAATTTCCTCC
>NW_027769943.1:0-3845 GCF_054177405.1 Leptonychotes weddellii
TCGCTTAACCAACTGAGCCACCCAGGCGCCCGCCTCCTTTGCTTTTCTAGGAGGGCCTGGGTTTCGTGCTCCCCTGGGTTGCTGCAGCTTCTTGTTCTCCACAATTCTTCTCCGAGCTGTTTTCACCAGTAAGTAGTTTGTTAAATCATTGGGGTTTTCTTTTTTTAATTTTTTTTAAAGATTTTATTTATTTATTTGACAGAGACACAGCAAGAGAGGGAACACAAACAGGGGGAGTGGGAGAGGGAGAAGCAGGCTTCCCGCTGAGCAGGGAGCCCGATGCGGGGCTCGATCCCAGGACCCCGGGATCATGACCTGAGCCAAAGGCAGACTTTTAACCGACTGAGCCACCCAGGCACCCCTAAATCATTGTTTTTGTGGAGATACAAGTGCTGGGACCTCCTAGTCCACTGTCTTGCTGATGTCACTCTGTTTTTAAGAGAGAAAATGATCCATGGGGTACAGATGCAGAGGAGCTTGGTCTGCATAGGATTGACTTTAGTCGGGGTGCTTTCATGGAGCCAGTTCAACTGGGACAAGCTAGCACCCAAGGGAAACTAGCTAGTTTCTGCTACCATTCTAAAGGCACCTCTGCCTGTCCTTGATACTGAAATTTGGCTGAGAGGGTAGTACTCAGAGGCCAGAACTTACAAGCAATGATGAAAGGTAGAGATTTTTTTTTAAAGATTTTTTAAAAAGATTTTATTTATTTATTTGACAGAGACACAGCGAGAGAGGGAACACAAGCAGGGGGAGTGGGAGAGGGAGAAGCAGGCTTCCCGCTGAGCAGGGAGCCCGATGTAGGGCTCGATCCCGGGATCCTGGGATCATGACCTGAGCCAAAGGCAGACGCTTAACGACTGAGCCACCCAGGCGCCCCTTTTTAAAAGATTTTATTTGAGAGAAAGAGAGCATGAGCAGGGGGAGAGGGAGAAGCAGACTCCCCACTGAGCAGGGAGTCCAATGCGGGGCTCCATCCCAGAACCCTGAGATCATGACCCGAGCTGAAGGCAGCTGCTTAGCCAACTTGAGCCACCCAGGCGCCCGAGGTAGAGAGATTTCTTTCTTCTTACAGAACTAGATGCATTGGTGGACTCTAATCCATTTAGACTCAAGTTGGCCCGTTAAACACATATGGAAAATGTCTCTTAAGTTGGTCAAGATTTGGATCACAGAACATCTGTCCTGGCACATACCAGTTGCTCAATAAATTAGTAAATGGATGTGTCAGCCATACCACTTCAACTGCAGCACTTGGGCGAGAGGTACTGATCTAGACTGCTGGGATCATCATCCCCAGGTAAGGCATATAGCTGTATAAACTGATCTATGTCATAGGGACTGGAGGCCCAAGGAGGATCAGAGTCCCCCAGACATATCTCTTGGAGATCAGAAGGCTGAGAATCCCAAGATGAATTCCCTCTGGAGGGACCAGGTTCGTCATTCTCAGAAAACTGAGCTAGTTCATGGTCAGAGGCATCCGAAATGCTGGGACTCTTGCGATGAGTGTTTGCCGAAGTTACAGGTAAGGACTCCTCCTCCTCCTTGCCTGGAACGGTCGGGTTTGGTGATTCTCGTGATGAATTTGATCCATTTGGTTGCTGCTCTTTCTTCCTTTTGACGCGCTGGTTCTTGAACCAAGTCTGGGGAGAGAGGAGGTGAGAAGGTTAATAAAAGGGGGGTGGGTCCAAAGGGGAATCCTCATGTTCCTCAGGAATTAGGCTCTTTTGGCATGAGAAGGCTAGTCTCGCATCTCTTCGGTTATCTGAACAAGGGAAGTTCCTTCTGTCCTCTGCTGTCCTGAGTTCCAGAAGGCAAAGGGGGCATTAAGATCGTGCCTGCAGTGGGTGGAATGGGACAGAGCACTCAAACGCCAGATCAGGATGGGGAGAAGGCAAGGTGCTTCTGTCTTGGTGGATGCTCAGCATTTTCAGAGAGAATTCTGAAGATTGAGAATATGGAGTAGGAGTCTAGCTTGGGGTGCCTTCAGGATTCACCCAGGGGTCCTCATGCCCCAAATTCTCTGTGGGAACTTCGTTGCAAGGCATCTAAATGACTGTGAATGTCCTGATTAAGGAGAACCTAGAAATATAAAAAGGAACAGACCCCAAGGGGATTATCTGAGATCCATCCCCAAAAGGTCCCCTGTAGCATTGTGGTTCTGGAGTCAGAAAGGTCTGGGTTCAAATTCTAGCTCTTGTGTTTATAATTCTTGGAGGAGTCTGTGAACCTTAGTGTTCCTCAATAAAATGGATGGTCATAAGAGTGAAAATATAGAACATCTGTCCTGACACATACCAGTTGTTCAATAAACAGGATTTACAAGATGTGTGAATTTTAAATGTGTGTGACGCTCTGGGTTAGGTGTGCTATCTAGAGACATCCTCAGGGACATACCTTTATTACTGACTCATCAAGATGAGTAACTGAAATAAGTTCCTCCGTGGTCGCCCAATCTGGGTACATGGTCTCTTCAAACACACGTTTCAGGGCCTGGAGCTGTTCCACACTAAAGTGTGTGCGGCCCCGGCGAGCATACCTTGAATTTTCTGCAAAAGGAATAGACAAAAGGCTTTCGTAAAAAAAATACACTCTAAGGTAAACTTCTGACCTGAGACTGACCTGGGAGCTAAGAGCTTGGTCTAAAAAGTTGACTCATGGAACCCACTCTTCACCATCTTGCTGGGATTGCTCTGTGCCCTTGAAATTCAGTTTCCCCTACTAGAAAATGGTTCAAGCCTGGTTTTAAGGGTAAGTAACTGTCCACTTGTTCTAGAGGAATATACTGGAAACTCATAGCCTGGAAAAATGAACCAGACTAGTGGGAGAAAAGATATCTGTCCTCATTGGGATAACATAGTGACATGATATCAACATGGGATTCATTTGAGTTCATATGATTCAGAGAGTATTTGAGTGTTTGAGATCCTGTAATCAGCCATGGGCTTAGGGACACTGTTCTCTACACTGGTAGATGTGTGAGAGCCTGAAGCTATTGATTTGGCCACTTATTAATGAGGCCAATTAGGGAAGCAGGTATGAAGCTTAGTGACCTGAGAAAGAATGTTGATTATCCCATTTATTAGCTTTGTCACTCTGGGAGTACCATGACACTTATATTCTTTGCCTCTTTTCTCTATCAGTAAAATGGTCCCATTATAATTCACTCGCTTTGGGGAAGAGATGACTATCCAGAAAGCAAGTCTGTTAATTACGGGCTTTGGTGCATAATAGGTACAGAGTGGGAGTTTTTTTTACTATTGTTTAAAATATAAATGTAAAACCACGTCATCTAGCGATATTTGATCCATTTTCTATAGGAGATTCTATTTATGTAGGAGGCCCTTATTCTTCATACAAAGGCATACATACAAAAAAGCCAGCATGCTGCTAAGCACCCCAATGTGAAGACAAGAGGTCAGTCAGAGATTTCTCACAGTTTTTCAGCGTCTATTTGAACACAGAGGGGGGGGCGGAAATTATAAGACCTTGGAGGAAGCCTTCAGACATGAGTAAGACACAGAGACAGAGCAAGAGAAAAGATGAAACAGGAGGAAGAGGTACAAATTAACGGACAGAAACATTTTTCTTAAGAAAAGGAATAGAAGTCGGGGTGCCTGGTTGACTCAGTCCGTTAAGCATCTGCCTTCGGCTCGGGTCATGATACCGGGGTCCTGGGATCGAGCCCCACATCGGGCTCCTTGCTCAGCGGGGAGCCTGCTTCTTCTTCTCCCTCTGCTGCTCCCCCTGCTTGTGCTCTCTCTCTGTCAAAAGAAAGAAAGAGAGAGAGGGAAAGAAGAAAGAAAGAAAGAAAGAAAGAAAGAAAGAAAGAAAGAAAGAAAGAA
>NW_027769944.1:0-295 GCF_054177405.1 Leptonychotes weddellii
AAAAAAAAAATCCTGTATACTCTTAAGATTCAGAGGCAGGTATTAAAACACGTGGAGCTGGGGCACCTGGGTGGCTCAGTCGTTAAGCGTCTGCCTTCGGCTCAGGTCATGATCCCAGGCTCCCTGCTCAGCGGAGAGCCTGCTTTTCCCTCTCCCTCTGCTGCTCCCCTGCTTATGCTCTTTGTCAAGAGACAGGGGGAGGGGCAGAGGGAGAGAATCTCAAGCAGACTCCCTGCTGAGCGTGGAGCCTGACATGGGGCTCCATCTCACGACCCTGGGATCATGACCTGGGCCA
>NW_027769945.1:0-295 GCF_054177405.1 Leptonychotes weddellii
CCGCCCTGCAGCAGCCTGGTCCCCGAGAAGCTGTGTGCGGGGCGGAGCCTGGTGCGGGAGAAGCCTCATGCCCCCCAGGAGCCTGCTGGGTCAGCTGCCCAGAACCAGGAAGCGAGTCTTCTCCTGCCACGGCTCAGGCGCCCCCTACAGGCAGAACTCGGTCACACAAGCCGCAGGAAAATACATTTAAAGGAACCAGAACATTTTTCAACTGGGCAGGCTAGAATTGTGAATCTGCAGCCGAGAAGGAATAAATCAATAGCTGGCGCCCTGAATTAATAGAAAAAGAGGAGGA
>NW_027769946.1:0-295 GCF_054177405.1 Leptonychotes weddellii
ATTCAGGGTGACGAAAATGACTAAAAAGTTCAAATAAAGCTCAATTTTAAAGCTCCTGAACCTTCACTGGATAACTAAATTTGATTAGTGACATCGAAGTTTTTACTTATTTCAATGGCAATATAAAAGTAAAATGTAAGTTAAGAATTTCTAGAAAGACATAATAATGATATCAATGTACTTAAATATTTAGAATCATTCCAAATTGCTAACAGCCAATGACAAATTAAATCATTTATTGGACATTTGTTTTTAGTGTACTGTATTTACGTGGCCTCAATGAGAAAATAATTTT
>NW_027769947.1:0-295 GCF_054177405.1 Leptonychotes weddellii
AATTTACTTGGTTATAAAATCCACAAGGAAAATAGTTTTCTTATCCACCAAATTTTTAAATTGGGTATTTGGGATAGGTTTTGATTGGTGCTTTACAAGATTTCCCACAACTGGTTCCACTTGTCAGTCTACACATTTCATCAGTTCCCTTCTTTCCAACTATCTTCTGCTGGATCTCAGCTGCTATTCACAGCCCCCCTCGCCTTTTTAGGTAGGATTTTTGACAAAGAGAATTCATTCGTAAACATGTTCAATGACTGGACTTACAAAAAATATTTTGTTAAATCTCACTGTA
>NW_027769948.1:0-295 GCF_054177405.1 Leptonychotes weddellii
GACAGAAAAGCTTAAGATTCAGAACAAGTTCAGAGTTGGACAATCCAAGGATAGAAGAGCCCTCTCTATCCATTAGAAGGTAGCAGCTTCTGGTTAGGGAACAGAAAGTCTCAGCCTCTGAATAAAACTTTTCTATAAATCAGCATTACTTTTACTCTTATAATATATTACTTGTAAAAATAAACAAAATAAACAAAAATGTATCTTTACCTGTCCTATAAGACAAAGGGCACCTGAGATCTAATGCATATAAAATCAGTTTACAGGGGCGTCTGGGTGGCTCAGTTGGTTAAGC
>NW_027769949.1:0-295 GCF_054177405.1 Leptonychotes weddellii
CATGTATAGACATTTCTCCAAAGAAGACATCCAGATGGCTAACTAACACATGAAAAGATGCTCATCATCACTTATCATGAGGGAAATACAAATCAAAAGTACAATGAGATACCACCTCACACCGGTCAGAATGTGTAAAATTAACACACAGGAAACAACAGGTGTTGGGGAGGATTGGGAGAAAGGGAAAGCCTCTGACACTGTTGGTGGGAATGCAAACTAGTGCAGCCACTCTGGAAAACAGTATGGAGTTTCCTCAAAGAGTTACAAATGGAACTACCCTACAATCCAGGAA
>NW_027769950.1:0-295 GCF_054177405.1 Leptonychotes weddellii
GCTCTTCTTTGTTTATCAAACTGAATTTTTCCAATAATAGTTCCTTTTCCTATGTTTATTCCATCAAGACTTAGATGTCTATACATGTGACATGAAATATTGAGTACCAATAATGGAATTTCTAATATATATTTTGAAGTATAGAAAATAGCTTATTAATCAACTACCTCCTTTTTAAAAACATATGCTTTTTAAAAAATTTTTTTTTAAATATTTTATTTATTTGACAGAGAGAGACACAGCGAGAGAGGGAACACAAGCAGGGGGAGTGGGAGAGGGAGAAGCAGGCTTCCCG
>NW_027769951.1:0-295 GCF_054177405.1 Leptonychotes weddellii
ATACAGTGAGATTTAACAAAATATTTTTTGTAAGTCCAGTCATTGAACATGTTTACGAATGAATTCTCTTTGTCAAAAATCCTACCTAAAAAGGCGGGGGGGCTGTGAATAGCAGCTGAGATCCAGCAGAAGATAGTTGGAAAGAAGGGAACTGATGAAATGTGTAGACTGACAAGTGGAACCAGTTGTGGGAAATCTTGTAAAGCACCAATCAAAACCTATCCCAAATACCCAATTTAAAAATTTGGTGGATAAGAAAACTATTTTCCTTGTGGATTTTATAACCAAGTAAATT
>NW_027769952.1:0-295 GCF_054177405.1 Leptonychotes weddellii
TTCATAGATTATGCTAACTAAATAAGAGAAAGGATATTTTGCCTGTGTGATGATAAAATGAAGCAATTAATAAATCTGTTAAAAATTGTAATTCTGGGGCGCCTGGGTGGCTCAGTTGGTTAAGCGACTGCCTTCGGCTCAGGTCATGATCCTGGAGTCCCGGGATCGAGTCCCGCATCGGGCTCCCTGCTCAGCGGGGAGCCTGCTTCTCCCTCTGACCCTCCCCCCTCTCATGTGCTCTCTGTCTCTCTCATTCTCTCTGTCTCAAATAAATAAATAAAATCTTTAAAAAAAA
>NW_027769953.1:0-295 GCF_054177405.1 Leptonychotes weddellii
ATTCAGGGTGACGAAAATGACTAAAAAGTTCAAATAAAGCTCAATTTTAAAGCTCCTGAACCTTCACTGGATAACTAAATTTGATTAGTGACATCAAAGTTTTTACTTATTTCAATGGCAATATAAAAGTAAAATGTAAGTTAAGAATTTCTAGAAAGACATAATAATGATATCAATGTACTTAAATATTTAGAATCATTCCAAATTGCTAACAGCCAATGACAAATTAAATCATTTATTGGACATTTGTTTTTAGTGTACTGTATTTACGTGGCCTCAATGAGAAAATAATTTT
>NW_027769954.1:0-3844 GCF_054177405.1 Leptonychotes weddellii
GCATCGGGCTCCTTGCTCAGCAGGGAGCCTGCTTCTCCCTCTGCCTGCAGCTCTCCCTGCTTGTACTCTTGCTCACTCTTTCTCGCCTATGCTCTCTCTCTCTCTAGCAAATAAATAAATAAATAAATAAATCTTAAAATTTTTTTTAAATGATATATTTTACAAAAAAAAGATTATCACTTAATTTTCTATGCTCTCAGCTGCTCTAATCAAACAGTGAAAAGGTTTCTAACTGCCAGAGATTTATAACTCTGCATAACTATAATATCCATAGCTGATTTGTGAGTTTCTTGAATGTTAGATACACCTATATTCACAAATAAGTGCATTCCAAAGCCAGCTCCATGATCTTTCCATCTATCTACTCTTAGATTACCAGGGCCTTTGCTCTTTCCTTCTGTAAATGTGGATAATCAAGAGTTGACTTTAGAAGTGTTTACATCTTGGCTTCTATGCCTCTGGAGTGGGATGAAATTATCTAATAATGTTTGTCCTGTGGTGGTGAGATATCAGACATCTGCATTGTCAGCATCTCTCAGGCTGTCCCGGAACGTTGCAGAGCGCGGTGCGGAGGAGAGAGCAGCCTGCACAAGGAAATGCGGCCCTCCCTAATTAGCCCCACTCAGATCTGATTGTATGTTTGTTCCTCAGCTTCTTGGTACTTAAGTATTCAGTCTGCGTTTTATTCTACTCTATTTTACACTCAGATACTATATACTTGTTTGGGCATTTTTTTCCCCCTTGCAAACAGGTTTTTTTTAAACCAATATGTAAAAATTATATACATACACACATAGATACATATATACTATTGTGTTTGTTTTGCTTTAAAATTGTAAAAGATAAACTAAGGGTACTTTTGTCTGTCTCGTTTTCCCAACACAGTTAAAATTAAATCTGAATTGCTAAAATTGAATTTACACTAAATTTTTTCTGCCATACAACTCGAAGACACTAATCTTATGTCTTATGTAACTTCATTTTCACCGTGAGCTCTCATGCAGGCACCGCTTTTATTTCTTTTGTACCTCTGTTTCAGGAGATGCTTGGCCCAGTTGCCCCTCAGGACACAGTATTGATTGGTTCACTTCTAAGGGCAGCTATCAGAAACCAAAATTGTAGACACGTGGATTTTCTTAGAAGCCACGGGTGAAACTTGGATTTTTACTCTTCATACCAAAATAAGCAAGGGAAAAAATAGAAATCAGCCCAAAATTGATTTTTAAAATTTTAAAGTTGATTTTTGTATTTATCTTGTAATGGAAATACCAAAGAAAGTGCCTATTTCCTTGGTTTACTTCTTTCTTGCCTCAGGTATATCCATAGCAGCTTTTGGCCTGAAGCACTTTTGACTGCATAAAGAACTCTAAACATAGGCATTGGTAATCGGAATGCTGACACAACCAAACTGTTATCCCTGGAATGTATTCCTGGATATGTCTGCACAAATGCCTGGTGTCCAACCTCTAGCAGGAGGGGAGTACAGATAGGCGTGCCCTGTTTCTCCTCTCTCACCCTTCATCATCTGGCCGGCCCCACACAGACACCATGCCCCCTAAAATGGTCATGTGGTAATTATCTCCAAGGCCAGTTGGACAGTGGGGACAGTGCACACCGCAGTCACTTAACCTGGCCTGGGAGGGTCTCATGTCATGAGACACCATCCTGTGATCTGTTTGCAGACCGCTAGCGGAAGGAGGACTGACAGCATTGGCCTAACATAACATAAAGTGTGTGTCTGTCATAAAATACAAGCTTAGTTTTGTTTTGTCAGGGGAGGAATGTTTTCCATAGCAGTCTGGTGAATTAAGAAAATATGCAGAGTCCTACGGTGAACGTGTTATATTTGACTCCGTGTTGATAGGATTTATGTATGGAACATCAATTTTCTGTACAGACATAATTGAGTACATATTACCGTGATATGAACACTGCAAGAATACATACGGTTGTGTAGGATGTTAAATTTTAAGAAATGTAACGAAGAGGAAAATCAGACAAACCTAAAAACAACGCAACTGATGAAATTATTAACTTGAAGTTTTTGCTCAAGATATATGTGAAGTACATATATTCCATGTAGAAATACAAAGACAAATAAATTAGTTTAATGTGTTACCATCTTCCTTTTTGGACTCAAGTTTTTTAACAGAGCAAGAATGCCTAACGGGCAGTTCCTCGGGTCTGGTGGATGGCTCAGTGACGCCGATGGTCAACAGCTTCTGCCCTCAGGGCTCCGAGTAGAGTGTCTGGTGTCAGGAGGTCTGAGGGCCTCTTGTCCTTAATAACAAGGAAATTGTGCGCTTTTCCCCCAAAGCCGGGCTGAAAGTTACTCCTGGGAACAGAAGAAGAACTTGGCTGACCGATCTGTCATCAGTCTGAAAGAACTATGTAGGAACCACCCACGTGTACTTGGTGGAGATCAGCAGGAGGTTAGGCATTGTTCAGAGCCTCCTTCACGGCTGGTAGTGGAATTACCATGGTATAATGTGACTTTAGGGGACAATTTGATCAACCAAAAGAGGTTTAAAGATTTTTAGTGTTGGAGTTACAGAAAGGGTTCCGACTTTCTGGATCCAATGAGGAAATGCATAGCAGTTGACTACTTAACTTTAGGTTTTGTGTCCCCCTTCCAAACCCAGCAGGAATTTCTTGTTTGTTCGGTGACCTAGCCTGAGGCCGAGCTTTTGGTGTTTCGCTCTCTGGGAGTTAGAAGTCCATGATGTGGCAGTTGGAGTTTTTCTTTTTCCTAGTAAGCACATCTGCCTTTGTCCTCTCCTACTCTTGGCCACACCTGCATCAGGCTGGGAGACTCCACAGCATCAGGGCGCTGGGGTGTGCGTGATTTCTGCTGGGCCATCGGTGAGCTCTGGGCCCATAGCCCAGCACCCCAACCCACCTCACCGTGTTTGCTCCTGGGAAGACCATCCACCTACCTGCCCACAGAGTGAGACGGTGAGACTAATGAGAAAGGAGTGGGAAATAATGAGAACCACACCAAGTGTTCTGGACACCTTGAAGAGGTGTTTGTTCAAGGCATTATTAATATTTTTGCAAGGAATGGCAACATCGATTTTTTTCATCTGAGAACCATTCTTCATGTGTACAGAGTTGGAATGTTGAACCTTCCTCTTGTAAATGGGCGAAATGCCTCACCCACAGCCTAATAGCACAGACTTTGAAGTTGGTATTTCTTATTTCCACCTCCACGCATGAATCTCTGCTCCATTTTATAGGTGGTTGGGAGATAATACTGCATTATTTTAAGTTTTCTACCTGGAGCTCGGTGTATGCGTTAGCCCGTGTTGAGCACATGCTCCATCGTGCAGAGGATGCTCTGTATAGGCTCTTTGTGCAGACTTAGCACATCGATGGATTTGGAATTTTCCTTTGCAACCCAGCCAATAAGGTGTCCGACTATACCTTGGAGCCAATTAGTATTTTTCACAGAGCCAGGTGCAAAGCTGCCAGGTAACATCTGTAAGTGACTTGCGTTTCTCTAATGGGATCTGCGTATGTTTAGCCCTATATGAAGATGTTTTTCACTTGACACAGAGTCATCTTTGGTCTTGTTCTCCATCCACTCCATTAAGCAGACACACCTACACATGTTACCGATTTGATTTGCTTTCAGAGGAGGATGGTGCCTAGAGTTTCTCTTCCTGATGCTAATATTTATGCAGATGCCTCTTGGAAAACTACCCATCCAAAGTGCTTTCACAGGGGAGGGGACAACAAATCTTTATGTTATTGTCAAGGCATTTCCTGATAATCCTGCATGTCTAACCTAAATTATCCAATAAGGATTTATTTGAGGATCTTGTGTTTTCTTTTTTTTTTTTTT
>NW_027769955.1:0-295 GCF_054177405.1 Leptonychotes weddellii
GGACCCCTAAAGGCTGGACATTTTTTAATTATTATTATGTTATGTTAATCACCATACATTACATCATTAGTTTTTGATGTAGTGTTCCATGATTGTTTTTTTTTTTTTTAAAGATTTTATTTATTTATTTATTTGAGACAGAGAGAGCACATGAGAGGGGGGAGGGTCAGAGGCAGAAGCAGGCTCCCTGCCGGGCAGGAAGCCCGATGCGGGACTCGATCCAGGGACTCCAGGATCATGACCTGAGCCGAAGGCAGTCGCCCAACCAACTGAGCCACCCAGGCGCCCCACCATG
>NW_027769956.1:0-295 GCF_054177405.1 Leptonychotes weddellii
AAAGAGGTCGTAGACATCTGGTTTTTTGTTTTAGCACTGAACAGTCATGAGTCTGTCCAGAAGACTACCTCAGGTGCTCTCTAGGACACTCACCCTGTTTTTGAGTCCCAGTCTCAAGTGGAGTTGCCTTCCCTCCAAAACCCTATTGTAAATGTGCGTACGTGTGCAGTCGTGGCTGAAAAAAAGCATTCCATGGAGTTCCATGATAAGCCCCCAAATATCTGTACCCTGGTACGCAGTCGAGAACTCACCTCTGGTTCATAAGTTGCACATCTTCTGGAGAAGATCTACCATG
>NW_027769957.1:0-295 GCF_054177405.1 Leptonychotes weddellii
GTGCACACATGCATACACAAATACATACATGTGCACACATGCACATAGACATTGACATGCATGCACACACAGTATATATATGCACATGCATACACACGCACACATGCATACACATAGACATGCACATGCATACACATACACGGGCATACACATGCACACATGCATACACATAGACATGCACATGCATACACATGCACACATGCATACACATAGACATGCACATGCATATACATGCACATGTGCATACACATACACGTGCATACACATGCACACATGCATACACATAGACATGCAC
>NW_027769958.1:0-295 GCF_054177405.1 Leptonychotes weddellii
GGAGGAAATTGGGAGACTGAGTTCTAATTGCAAAATGACTACTTGTAAGTAGTTAGCAAATTCTTCAACGTTTTTGGACCTCAGGCTCCTGTTCAACAAAATGGGGATACTGACAATCTCACATGGATTCTGTGAGGATTAATTGAAGCAATGCTTGTGTAACATCTAGCACAGTGTCAGAAGCATATCCAGGAAGCAAGGCCTTGTCTGAGTCCCCGCCCAAGGCTTTCTCCTCTGTCCTTCATTGTAATATCTGAAGTTCAGCAAACTCAGTCAAAGCAAGGTCACTTGAGCA
>NW_027769959.1:0-295 GCF_054177405.1 Leptonychotes weddellii
TTTTTTTTTTTTTTTTAAGATTTTATTTATTTATTTGAGAGAGAGAGAATGAGAGACAGAGAGCATGAGAGGGAGGAGGGTCAGAGGGAGAAGCAGACTCCCTGCCGAGCAGGGAGCCCGATGCGGGACTCTATCCAGGGACTCCAGGATCATGACCTGAGCCGAAGGCAGTCGCTTAACCAACTGAGCCACCCAGGCGCCCCTTCAGTATAGTTTTTTATTCCCTGGATATTTTTTTAAGTTTATCTTTTATTTCTTGGGAGATAACTCTAGATAACATTAACTATACCTCTTA
>NW_027769960.1:0-295 GCF_054177405.1 Leptonychotes weddellii
ATAATATAAAATCATTTTTTAGGTTTGTTTCTGTATATATGCATATGTTTCTAAATGCATTGACAATTAACTGGAAGGGTATAAGCCAAAGTATTTTTTTTTTTTAAAGATTTTATTTATTCATTTGAGACACAGAGATACAGAGAGAGAGAGAGAGCATGAGCAGTGGGAGAGGCAGAGGGAGAGGAAGAAGCAGACTCCCCGCTGAGTCAGGAGCCCGATGTGGGACTCGATCCCAGGACCCTGGGATCATGACCTGAGCCGAAGGCAGACGCTTAACCATCTGAGCCACCCA
>NW_027769961.1:0-295 GCF_054177405.1 Leptonychotes weddellii
AGGAAGGAAGGATGGAAGGAAGCAAGGAGGGAGGGAAGCAAGGAAGGAGGGAAGGAAGGAAGGAAGGAGACTACTTACAGAAAAAGCATTTCCAAAATGGATGTTTACAAATGTTGTTTAAAATGATGCAAATGTGTGATTTATAAAAATTCTAATATCTGCAGAGAAAATAAAATTGGAAAGATTTTTTAAAAAAATATTTGACATGAAGAAGTTCAGTGAGTTTTAAATCCACTTATTAAGTTTAAATGTATATGCTTATTTAATTTGGCTTTTAGGTATGATTTGGGGGAGG
>NW_027769962.1:0-295 GCF_054177405.1 Leptonychotes weddellii
TTACTGAGCAAGGCAGTGGACAAACAAAGTTTGAACCAGGTCTGTCGAATTCTGAAGCCTGAGCTTAAAAAAAAAAATCACTGGAATTGATTTTCTTTTTTTTTTTTTTTTTAAAGATTTTATTTATTTATTTGAGAGAGAGAGAATGAGAGACAGAGAGCATGAGAGGGAGGAGGGTCAGAGGGAGAAGCAGACTCCCTGCCGAGCAGGGAGCCTGATGCGGGACTCGATCCCGGGACTCCAGGATCATGACCTGAGCCGAAGGCAGTCGCTTAACCAACTGAGCCACCCAGGC
>NW_027769963.1:0-295 GCF_054177405.1 Leptonychotes weddellii
CCAGTGCTCAATTCTGGGCCTGCGTCAGGACCAGCTCGGTCAACCCGAGCTCTGGTCACTTCCTCCAGGCCACGGCTCCCCCGCCCGGCTTTCCTCCCGCAGCTCAGGCCTCCTTCTTTCCTGCCTCCACTGCACACGGGCTTCAGGCTCCTTCCCATCAGTGGACACATGCACACGCGTGCGCATACACCCACATACACACTTAGACACACACCCCACCCCTAGACACAAACACGTCCATGGGGCTTGTAGCCACCACAGTGGACGGTGCAGGTCCAGCAGCCTCCCCGTCTCA
>NW_027769964.1:0-295 GCF_054177405.1 Leptonychotes weddellii
TTTCCTTTTCCCGGTCCCTCATTTCTTTCCCTCTTGCCCCTAACTGAACACAATGGGAGACACTCTCCAATGTAAACAGTTGGATGGGTGTACTTTTTTTTTTTTTTTTTAAGGGAAAGGAATCTTAATCCTCTGAAAGACCCAGGTAAAGCTGCTAATAAAATGAGGTAGGACCCATTTCTGAGGGAAATGCAGAGAAGGAAAGCTCTAGAAAAATCGACACCTCATCTTTAGCTCCCACCCCTACCCCCAGGGCCCTCAGTCTCTTCCAGTGAATGAGGTGGGTTTGGAAAGA
>NW_027769965.1:0-3844 GCF_054177405.1 Leptonychotes weddellii
GAGAAAGGGGAACCCTCCTACAATGTTGGTGGGAATTCAAGCTGGTACAGCCACTCGGGAAAAAAGTATGGAGATTCCTCAAAAAGTTGAAAATAGAGCTACCATACAATCCAGCAATTTCACTACTGGGTATTTACCCCAAAGATACAAATGTACGGATCTGAAGGGGTATGTGCACCCTGATGTTTAAAACAGCAATGTCCACAATAGCCAAACTGTGGAAAGAGCCAAGATGTCCAGCGACAGATGAATGGAAAAAGAAGATGTGGTATATATATAAAATGGAATATTATGCAGCCATCAAAAGGAATGAAATCTTGCCATTTACAAAGACATGGATGGAACTGGAGGGTGTTATGCTGAGCGAAATAAGTCAATCTGAGAAAGACATGTATCATATGACCTCACTGATATGAGGAATGCTTAATCTCAGGAAACAAACTGAGGGTTGCTGGAGTGGGGGGTGGGATGGGAAGGATGGGGTCACTGGGTGATAGACTTTGGGGAGGTTATGTGCTATGGTGAGCACTGTGAATTGTGCAATACTGTTGAATTACAGACCTGTACCACTGAAACAAATAATACAAAATATGTAAAAAAAAAAAAAAAAGAAGAAGATAGCAGGAGGGGAAGAATGAAGGTGGGGAAATCGGAAGGGGAGACAAAGCATGAGAGACAATGGACTCTGAAAAACAAACTGAGGGTTCTAGAGAGGAGGGGGTGGGGGTATGGGTTAGCCTGGTGATGGGTATTAAAGAGGGCATGTTCTGAATGGAGCACTGGGTGTTATATGCAAACAATCATGGAACACTACATCAAAAACTAATGATGTAATGCATGGTGATTAACATAACATAATAATAAAAAAAGAATAGAGAAAGGACCCAAATTAATAAAATTATGAATGAAAGGGGAGAGTGCGGGGCGCCTGGGTGGCTCAGTCATTGGGCGTCTGCCTTCGGCTCGGGTCGCGATCACAGGGTCCTGGGATCGAGTCCCGCATCGGGCTCCCTGCTCGGCGGGAGGCCTGTTTCTCCCTCTCCCACTCCCCCTGCTTGTGTTCCTGCTCTCGCTATCTCTCTCTGTCAAATAAATAAAATCTTAAAAAAAAAAAGAAAGGGGAGAGTGCACAACTAACACCAAAGAAATACAATTTTTAGAAATTATTATGAACAACTATATGCCAATAAACTGATCAATCTGGATGAGATGGAGGCCTTCCTGGAAACCTATCAGCTGCCAAGATGGAAACAGGAAGAAATTGACAACCTGAATAGGCCAATAACCAGTAAGGAGATTGAAGCAGTGATCAAAAACCTCCCAAAAAACAAGAGTCCAGGGCCTGGTAGATTCCCTGGGGAATTCTACCAAACATTCAAAGAAGAAATACCTATTCTCCTAAAGCTGTTTCAAAAACTAGAAAAGGAAGGAAAAGTTCCAGATTCATTCTATGAGGCCAGCATTACCTTAATCCCCAAACCAGGCAAAGACCCATCAAAAAGGAGAATTTCAGACTGATACCCCTGATGAATATGGATTCCAAAATCCTCAACAAAATCCTAGCTAATAGGATCCAACAATACATTAAAAGGATCATCCATCACGACCAAGTGGGATTTATCCCTGGGATGCAAGCATGGTTCAATATTCACAAATCAATCAATGTGATAGAACACATTAATAAGAGGAGAGAGAAGAATTTTATGGTCCTCTCAACTGATGTAGAAAAAGCATTTGACAAAATACAACATCCTTTCCTGATCAAAACTTTCAGAGTATAGGGTTAGAGGGAATATTCCTCAAGTTCATAAAATCCATCTATAAAAAGCCCACAGCAAATATCATCCTCACTGGGGAAAAGCTGAGAGCCTTTCCCTTAAGATCAGGAACACATCAAGGATGTCCACTATTGCCACTCTTCTTCAACACAGTACTAGAAGTCCTAGCAACAGCAATCAGACAACAAAAAGAAATAAACGATATTCAAATTGGCAAAGAAGTCAAACTCTCTCTCTTCACAGATGACATGATAATTTAGGTGGAAAAGACTCCACCCCCAAATTACTCTAACTCATACAGCAATTCAGTAATGTGGCAGGATACAAAATCAATGCACAGAAATCAGTTGCTTTCTTATACCCTAACGATGCAACTGTAGAAGGAGAAATTAGAGAAACGATTCCATTTACAATAGCACCAAAACCCATAAGATACCTCACAATAAACCTATCCAAAGAGGTAAAGGCTCTATATTCTACGAACTAAAGAACACTCATGAAAGAAATTGAAGAAGACACAAAAAGATGGAAAAATATTCCATGCTCATGGATCAGAAGAATAAACATTGTTATAATGTCTATGCTACCCAGAGCAATCTATACCTTCAATGCCATCCTGATCAAAATTCCAATGACATTTTTCAAGATACTGGCACAAACAATCCTAAAATTTGTGTGGAATCAGAAAAGACCCCGAATTGCCAAGGAAATGTTGAAAAAGGAAAACAAAGCTGGGACAGCATGTTGCCCGATTTCAAGCTATAATACAGGCAGTGATCACCAAGCCAGCATGGTACTGGCACAAAAACAGACATATAGACCAATGGAACAGAATAGAGAGCCCAGATATGGACCCTCAACTCTATGGTCATCTAATCTTCAACAAAGCAGGAAAAAATATGCAATGGAAAAAAGACAGTCTCTTCAATAAATGGTGCTGGGAAAATTGGACAGCCACGTGCAGAAGAATGAAACTCGACCATTCTCTAACACTGTACACAAAGATAAACTCAACATGGTTGAAGGACGTCAATGTGAGACAGGAATCCATCAAAATCCTAGAGGAGAACATGGCAATAACCTCTTTGACATCCGCCACAGCAACTTTTTTCAAGATACAACTCCAAAAGCTAGTGAAACAAAAGCAAAAATGAACTTTTGGGACTTCATCAAGATAAAAAGCTTCTGCACAGCAAAGGACACAGTCAACAAAACAAGGAGGCAACCCACAGAATGGGACAAGATATTTACAAATGACACTACAGATAAAGGGCTGGTATCCAAGATCTAGAAAGAAATTCTCAAACTCAACACCCAAAAACAAATAATCAAGTCAAGAAATGAGCAGAAGATATGAACAGACACTTCTCCAAAGAAGATATACAAATGGCTAACAGACACATGAAAAAATGTTCATCATCATTAGCCATCAGGGAAATTCAAATCAAAACCACATTGAGATACCACCTTACACCAGTTAGAATGGCAAAAATGGACAGGGAAAGAAACAACAAATGTTGGAGAGGGTGTGGAGAAAGGGGAACCCTCTTACACTGTTGGTCGGTATGGAAGTTGGTACAGCCACTTTGGAAAACAGAGTGGAGGTGCCTCAAAAAACTAAATATAGTGCTACCCTATGTCCCAGCAATTGCACTCCTGGGTCTTTGCCCCAAAGACACAGATGTAGCGAAAAGAAGGGCCATATGCATCCCAATGTTCATAGCAGCAATGTCCACAATAGCCAAACTGTGGAAAGAGCCCAGATGCCCTTCAACAGATGAATGGTCCATATATACAATGGAATATTAGTCAGCCATCAGAAAGGATGAATACCCAACTTTTGCATCAACATGGACGGGACTGGGAGATTATGCTAAGTGAACTAAGTCAAGCAGAGAAAGTCAATTACCATATGGTTTCACTTATTTGTGGAACATAAGGAATAGCATGGAGGACATTAGGAGAAGGAAGGGAAAAATGAAGGGGGGGCAATCGGAGGGAGAGATGAACCATGAGAGACTATGGACTCCGAGAAACAAACTGAGGGTTTTAGAGGGGAGGGGGGT
>NW_027769966.1:0-295 GCF_054177405.1 Leptonychotes weddellii
GCCTGATGGCCTGGATTCACATCCCATTTACAAGCTACACATACCTGAGAGAGTTCCCGAGAGCCCTCTGTGCCTCAGTTCCCTGTCCTGACATGTGGAAATATTCATACCGCCTACTCACTAGTGTGCTGTTGTGACGCTAAAAGTGATTTCCTCCAAGTAGAGACTGGAGCGCAGTAACTGTCTGGTGCTTCACAACTGCTCTGTAGGTGTTCAGGTATCGACGGTCTACAGAATGAGCTGGACACCTGGTAGTGGGTGAAGCCAGACACGGGACTTGGATGGCTCCACTGCA
>NW_027769967.1:0-295 GCF_054177405.1 Leptonychotes weddellii
GGAGGACTTGGAGGAGCCCAGGGGATGAGTGGCGAATCTGCGGTCCTGGGGGGTCGGGGAGCCACGGAGGGGCCACAGGGCCCTGAAGATCCTGTTAGGAACTTTCTCGGCAGTGGGTAGTGATGACATAGTGGAGATGTCCCAAATGTGCCCAGAGCTCGCCAATGTCACCTTTATGACAGACCCATCCTCAGGCCCTGTGGTGCTGAGAGGAGAATGGTAGGTCGAGCAACACTGGGTTACCTTTTAGGAGACTAGAGTGCTTCGTGATCTTGGCGAGGTCCTTTCACTTCCC
>NW_027769968.1:0-295 GCF_054177405.1 Leptonychotes weddellii
GCGTCAGTTGTCCAAGGGCAGAGCTGGTCAGTGGTGTGGGCTTTGGAAGGTCAAGGTTTCCACTGTGGCTTTGCCTGTGATCTGTGATCACTTGCAAAGCGGTTATAATTGCTCTGGCCTTGGGACGCCTGGGTGGCTCAGTCGGTTGAGCGTCTGCCTTTGGCTTAGGTCATGATCTCAGGGTCCTGGGATCGAGCCCCGCATTGGGCTCCCTGCTCAGCGGGGAGTCTGCTTCTCCCTCTCCCTCTGCTCCCCCCCCCCGCTTGTGCTCTCTCTCTCTCTCTCAAATAAATAA
>NW_027769969.1:0-295 GCF_054177405.1 Leptonychotes weddellii
AGCCCCGGGGGTCTGTAGGGGCAGCTGAGTTTCTGCTCCAATGCTCTGGTCGTCGGGGCCTCGCCCTGTGGTTGGGATGTTGGAACTGAGCCAGAGACAAGGATGCACAGGTCCCAGGACCCCCTGAGAGGGTGCACAACACACACCACACACACACACATACACACACGTAGTCAGGCTTCAGGGACGACAGACCTGGGCTCCAAGATCAATTTTCCCAGTTGTGGGCCGAACAACTTCCGCCTCCGTGGCTCAGAGCCATCTGGGATGGGGAAACTGAGGCTTGGCTTCTGCC
>NW_027769970.1:0-295 GCF_054177405.1 Leptonychotes weddellii
GCCTGATGGCCTGGATTCACATCCCATTTACAAGCTACACATACCTGAGAGAGTTCCCGAGAGCCCTCTGTGCCTCAGTTCCCTGTCCTGACATGTGGAAATATTCATACCGCCTACTCACTAGTGTGCTGTTGTGACGCTAAAAGTGATTTCCTCCAAGTAGAGACTGGAGCGCAGTAACTGTCTGGTGCTTCACAACGGCTCTGTAGGTGTTCAGGTATTGACGGTCTACAGAATGAGCTGGACACCTGGTAGTGGGTGAAGCCAGACACGGGACTTGGATGGCTCCACTGCA
>NW_027769971.1:0-295 GCF_054177405.1 Leptonychotes weddellii
GACTCTGCATGGAGAGGGTTAGATATGGAGACTCTAGTTTTTTATTATAAATCTTTTGGTTAAAAAATTAATAGTTTAACTCCGGGCATGTATATATTTTTTTTTTTTTAAAGATTTTATTTATTTATTTGAGACAGAGAGAATGAGAGACAGAGAGCATGAGAGGGAGGAGGGTCAGAGGGAGAAGCAGACTCCCTGCTGAGCAGGAAGCCTGATGTGGGACTCGATCCCGGGACTCCAGGATCATGACCTGAGCCGAAGGCAGTCGCTTAACCGACTGAGCCACCCAGGCGCC
>NW_027769972.1:0-295 GCF_054177405.1 Leptonychotes weddellii
CCTGGGTGGCTCAGTTGGTTAAGCGACTGCCTTCGGCTCAGGTCATGATCCTGGAGTCCCTGGATCGAGTCCCGCATCGGGCTCCCTGCTCGGCGGGGAGTCTGCTTCTCCCTCTGACCCTCCTCCCTCTCATGCTCTCTGTATCTCATTCTCTCTGTCTCAAATAAATAAATAACATCTTAAAAAAAAAAAAAAAAGATTTTATTTATTTAGGGTGCCTGGGTGGCTCGGTTGGTTAAGCGACTGCCTTCGGCTCAGGTCATGATCCTGGAGTCCCGGGATCAAGTCCCCTCTC
>NW_027769973.1:0-295 GCF_054177405.1 Leptonychotes weddellii
TTGTGGACGAGCGTGTCCCTTGTGGCCGAGCCAACATTTAATGAGCATCTCTTCCACGTTCAGTGGATAAGACGTTGAAAAACCCTGCCCTGGGAGGGGCGCCTGGGTGGCTCAGTCGTTAAGCGTCTGCCTTCGGCTCAGGTCGTGATCCCAGGATCCTGGGATCGAGCCCCGCATCGGGCTCCCTGCTCGGTGGGAAGCCTGCTTCTCCCTCTCCCGCTCCCCCTGCTTGTGTTCCCTCTCTCGCTATGTCTCTCTCTGTCCAATAAATAAATAAAATCTTTAAAAAAAAAAA
>NW_027769974.1:0-295 GCF_054177405.1 Leptonychotes weddellii
AAGCTGTGACCCGCTGGGCAGCTTAGTCTAAGGAGGTCGTCCTTCAGTCCCACTCATCAGGCCTTTATGAGAGAATATAGCGTCTCCTCCTGGGGGCTCTCCTTGGGAGGGATGCAGGGAGATGCTGCCAGTGATGAGGAGCTGGAGAGAGTGAGGGAGGCATAGAGGATGCCGCTGTTGTTCTGGGCTTCATTCTGGCAAGAAGGAAGGAGAACGGGGTGAGACAGTGCAAGGGGAGTGGTGGCTATTTCTCTCCTGCCTTGTGAACCTCATGGCGGGGACCTGGGTCTGAGCT
>NW_027769975.1:0-13912 GCF_054177405.1 Leptonychotes weddellii
CTTGTGTTCCTGCTCTCACTATGTCTCTCTCTGTCAAATAAATAAATAAAATCTTTAAAAAATAAAATAAAATAAAAGTGGAATGGCTTAGTTTTTGCATGTTAAGAATTTCCACTCAAAAATAAGGGGAAATCAGGTGCCTGGGTGGCTCAGTTGGTTAAGCGACTGCCTTCGGCTCAGGTCATGATCCTGGAGTCCCAGGATCGAGTCCCGCATCGGGCTCCCTGCTCGGCAGGGAGTCTGCTTCTCCCTCTGACCCTCCTCCCTCTCATGCTCTCTGTCTCTCATTCTCTCTCTCTCAAATAAATAAAAATAAAATCTTTAAAAAAAAAAAATAAGGGGAAATGATCTCACTTTCCAGAGAAATGACGGTTGGCCTTTTAGCTCTTTTGTAATTAAATCTGGATCTACCTCAAAAGAACCTTAAACTGTGGTGATAGGATGCTTTCCTCTGGGGAAAGGGGGTGGGGGAAGCACCTGGAACTCAAGTCTTGAACTTCTCTGACCAAACATGAGGTGTCCAGATGAGGAGGTTGGGCGAGTTTCATGGCGCTGCTCTCCAGTAGCTGGAACGGATGTCTGTCAATGTAGCCACGACATGGACCCCAGATTTCCAGAGTTTCAAGAACTGCCCCTGGGACCTGAAGAGCTTAGCAGGATGTGGCAGGAACTCTGGAGCTGGATATTTTTATTTTTTAATTTGGGGACTGTTGACCTGGCTTTGAGGAAGGAGACAACCACCGGGCAGGGCACTGCCATGAACACCATGACTGGGAATTCGGAGACTCAAGTTTTTGCCAGCGCAAACTCTGGCGACACTCTCTCCAAAGGGAACCACGTCCTGTGCCTCCTGATGACTGCCTGTTCATCTGGGCCTTTGGATTTTTTCTTCTCGCTTATCCTTAACCTCCTACTCCAACAACGAGATGCCTTACAGCCACCGTTTGTCACCTACGAATTGTCCCCATTCCAGGACACCTGAATACCTGGATAGCAGTTTCAGAATTGTAAGCCAGTGCCTCTGTGGGAAATAATAGGATCATACAGAGCCCAGGGTTTCTATGCAATTCCTTTGCCTTAATTCTCAAAAGTTTTGACTCATTTATAAATTTACATGTATCCGTATCTTTTTCTCACGCAGGGTGCAGTGAGATCATTTCATTCGTTTGTAACACGGTTTGATAATTTTGTACGTTCTGCATTCTTTCCTGGGAGATAGCAACTTCCTAAGTGATTATTTTTATTCATGTGCATAAGGTTTACTGTTTATGCTATAAAGTTTTATGGCTTTTGGCAAATGCGTAGTGGCAGTTGCCTGTCATTGAAGTATCCTGGGAAGTGTTTCACTGATTGAACCTCCCTGCTCCAAAGAATGCCTGATATGTTTACCTTATCTCTAGTTTTGCCTTTTCTAGAACGTCATATGAAGGGAATCCCAGAGTGAAGATAAATAAATAAGCAGAAAGAACAGCATATAAAAACTTTAATATTTGAAAGACCTGAGTAGTGCTGTAGAGAATTACAGTGTGCTTTGGAGGAGGTGTGTGGATCATATAAGGAAAAAAATAATTTGAAGAAGTTCAAAAGAAAAAAGATTTTGTAAAGTAAACAGTTTTTGATGTAGAGCTTAAAAGAGAAGTAAAAGGTTGGGCTGGTAGGCAGGGCTGGGGCCAGGGGAGCATTCCCAGAAGAGGCAAACGCGTGAGCACAGGCTTAGAAGGGGAAAAGAAACACGGGAGACATCCGGAGCAGTTTTAACTCATCAAGAAATACCAAAAAAGGTTGAAAGATTCCTTGGGAAATTGTCACTAGATTCCTTGATTTGGTACAGAATGGAGAGTCACTGAAGCATTTTGAGGAGAGTCAGACAATGGGTGCCTCCAATACAGTTATCTGAGGGCAGCCTTGAAGATACATTGGGATCCTAGTTGTGGAGACCAGTTCAGAGGCTCAGGTCCAGAAAAATCAATAACAAGGAATGCAGGTTTACCCCGCTATCTGACAGCAGAGTTCCTAGGAAACCTTTTGTAAGTCAAAATGTTGTAAATCGAGGAAGCTATTACCATCAATTTATATAGAACCACTTTGAGCATTCTCAAACCCAAAATATAACCACTCTCAGGCTTTTCTGGTACCTTAGGGCACATCTTGCTAACAGGTGCACAAAATAAATCGAGATAAAGCACAGATGCCCACAGATACAGTTCTGTGGGATGCTAAGATGCTAAGATGGATGCTAAGATGCTGAGCGTACTTCTGGGCGAGGAGCTTGGTGGCGCTACTCTCGCTCCGGGGCCAGGCTGCCTCTGCAAGGCTCACTGCCAAACAAATGCTGAACGCTATTTTCGCTTTTTGCCTTTTTTTGCAAAAGCAAAAATCCTTTTCTGGTTTCTTGTGTTTAGTAAAAATAGGTGCTAATGTAGGTTATTTTGTAAAAGTGAAATAACATGAACTTTCAAACAGCAGAGGATCCCTGTATGTGTATATGTACATGTGTGCAATCCATGTATACACACACATATATACACAGAGAGAGAGAGACACACATAAACACACACATAGATACAGTCCCTGAGAACAGGATCCTCACAGTCTTGCCCATACCGTATCCCCAACTCCTGATCCAATGGTGTAGAGTCAACACTCAAATCTTACATATTATTGAGTCGTATTAATAGCCAACAGGTTTGCTCTACTGATTTCTATTTGCCCTCTTTTCAGGGTCCCTCTCTCCAGCAGTTTCTGTGAACTACTTACAAATTCATTTTGCTATGGTGCAGATAAAATAACTATCACATGAATTTAATGGTGTGCTTTTGTCCAGTGTCCAATCCACTATCCATCAGTAGACCGCCTTTTTAAATTCAAGGCTCTGGCAGAGTTAAGCCTAATCCCTGCCTCTAAAACCCACCCATGGTCCCTGTTTATACCCACGTCAGATCCTTCATTCTCTGTATTTCTTTATTGCTGCTCTTTCCATTCCCAGCCTATATTCTTCTGTTTTCTTCTGATTATTCCCTACTGAAGAGACTTGGGAATTCATATTAAAATCAAAATTCTCAGTATTGCTAAAAATGAGTACCCACAACTACAGCTTGTAGTTAGGGAAGGACTGCCATACAGTGGAACTGCTTTATAACACTGGTGTGGGTAGAAAAATGCTGGCATTGATAGGTAAACTCAGGGTAGCGTACGGAAGTACAGTTAAGCCCAGCAGACCATATTAGGGAGGGCTTTGCATTTTTTATCCCAAGTGAGATGGAAAAACAAACACTGCAAGTTTTGAGCAGAGTGACATGATCTGGGTGGCAGGTGCTCTGCTAAGGGCGAACATGTTGCTCTAGGATCAAGAAAGGGCTCTTTACCTGGCCTTCCAGGACTGGAAGTCTGATCCAAGAGACAACTATAAAAAGAGCAGAAGAGATTACCTCCAGCTAAGGTCCAGAAGTGAGCTCCAGCATAGAATGCCTGAGAAGTAGAGGGCCTTGCACTGTGTGCAGGGATTTGAACTTGCTCCTGAGGGCAGTGAGGAGCCAGCAGAAAGTTTTATGGTGGGGAGGGACATGACAGGTGATATGGCCCTATACAGGTCATTCTGAGAGCCGAGTGGAGGAGAGCAAGAAGATGGGAGGCATGAAGGCCAGGTGATGGAATCCCAAGGTGATCATGGCCTGTGGGGCGTGGGGGGAAAGTTTTCCCTTTTTCCCCCAGTTGGTTCTTTGGCTGGTCTGATAATTAAATTGACGTAAGACAGAGTAACAGGAGAAAAAATGTATTTTGTATGTATAGGAGCTCATAGAAATAGGAGACTCAAAGACGTGACCAAAGCAGGCAGCTTTTAGACCTTTTAGACAAAGAAACAATTAAGTTTGTAAAGAGTTGACAAGACATTGGTGCCTGGGGGGCTCCGTTGGTTTAAGTGGCTGACTCTTGATTTCAACGCAGGTCAAGATCTCAGGGTCGTGAGATCCTTAAGATTCTCTCTCTTCCTCTCCCTCTACCCCTTTCCCCCCACCCCGCGCATGCTCTCCCTCTCTCTCTCAAAAAAAAAAAAAAAAAAAACTTGCTTTTTTAAAGTATTGAGAAGACAAAGAAGTTTGGGTTTGGAATATTAAATTAGCAAAGAAGTAACAAGGTTTGTTCATACAGCCCTCTCGGCCTTGAATTCCTATCTCTGGGGCTAAGAATGTCTCCTTTCCTCCTGGTACAAGGGGTTACTTTTCATATAGGAAATTTCTTTCCCACTAACAGGGGGACAAAGGATAGTCAGTGTCCTTGCATTGGCTGTTTCTTATGTAACTTTAATTCAAAATAATCAGTATGCCCAAATGGTATATTTGGAAGCAGCCTGTGCTGAACCCCACCACCTGCATTGAGTCAGCTTTGCAGAAAAGGAGCCAGATTCTGGAGAAATCACTCAGGAAGAATCAATAGGAGTTTGTGATTGGATATCTGTAGGGAATGAGGAAGAGGGAAGGTCTGAGATAGCCTCCCGGCCATTGGGCAAGGAGGTAGCTGCCCGCATATGGTAGCCAGTCATTCCAGGGGAGGAGATTACTCCAGGGGATGGACTTCTCTGAGGGTGTAGAGAATAGGAAACAGACACACCTAGAGCTCCAACGAAAGGGCCCTAATTCTGCTTTGCCTTCTGTTAAAACACAAAATTCAGCTGGGTAAACTTAAAGATCTAATAGACTTTATTCAACAGTTCAGGAATCGAGGATCATCCGATCTAGCAAATAGAAGGGAGGTCTGAGGAGCCGTACCAAATGGAAGGTTTTTGTGTTTTTTTAAGATTTTTATTTATTATTTGACAGAGAGAGAGAGAAAGCAGGGGGAGGGGCAGAGGGAGATGCAGACTCCCCTGCTGAGCAGGGAGCCTGACGCGGGGCTCAATCCCAGGACCCTGGGATCATGACCCCAGCCGAAGGCAGACACTTAACCCACTGAGCCACCCAGGCGCCCCAAATGGAAGGTTTTTAAAAGCAGAAAGGGGCGGGGGGCGCCTGGGTGGCTCAGTGGGTTAAGTGCCTGCCTTCGGTTGAGGTCATGATCTCAAGGTCCTGGGATCGAGCCCCACACTGGGCTCCCTGCTCGGCAGGGACCTAGCTTCTCCTTCTGCCCCTCCTCCTGCTCGTGTTCTCTCTCAAATAGATAAATAAAATCTTAAAAAATAAATAAATAAAGGCAGAAAGTGGGTGGGAGAGGGAAGTCATAAAAGAAAAGAGTATTTCAGACAAGGTGAAGGGCAGGGGTCAGTCACACAAATTATCTCACTAGTGCTGGTGGGGTCAACCCAGATTGACTGGGTAAAGGTCACATTCCCGGGAGGGGCTGAAACTAAAATTAAGTCTTGGTTTGCTGTCTTGGAGGGGCAGGTGGCTCCATTTTGGGCCCGTTGTGCCGCTTTCACCCTCCTGGTAAAGGAAGTGGCTCTGTGGGAGGTGGCTGGGTTCTCAAGGGAACGTCAAGGTCTGTGTGCAGTTGTTCAGGAAACCAGGCTATAGAAAAGGAGGTTATAGGGTCTGTTCTTTTTGCTGTGGATTTTAATTGCATAGTTGGATTTCTGAAAATGAGACCTAACACTGTTAGACCCCAGTACCCTTCATTCTGGAACAGTCTCACTTAAGCACATTTGGGGTGTAGGGAACATTGTGTCAGTTTTCTCTGAAAATACTTCCTGTCTGTGTTTCATATCCCAGGCTCCCCGTGTTCTCCTCCCGCAAGCTGGTAGTGGCAGGGGGAGGCAGTGCTATTCAGGCTGGCCTGGGGACTCAGGTTTGGTCCTGAAATCCAAGTACCCTGGCTGCTGAGAGCTGTCTGCCCCCAAGTGTGGAAGGCAGGAGTGGGCTGAGGGCCAAGGGAATGAGCAGGCTGTGTGCCTGGAAACCTGAGAATTAATTTTAGGTATAACAGCCACATTGGAGAATGTACCTTTCAGAAGCTGCAAAGCTGAAATTGTATGAAGATGGTAGGGTTTAGATCATCCTTGAGACGAACAACCTGCTAGATTTGGATTAACCGACTGGATTTTTTTTTTATTAATGTTTCTCACAGAAATCAGTATGAATCAGATGCAGGAATGGCATATAATGGCAGCGTGACAAACAGCGGGACATGCGTTTCTGGGCTGGACTGCCATTCCCCGCCCCCCACCCCCAACCACACCGAAACCGGATCAGCTCATTTGCTGGGATGACAAAGGGACATGCAAAAGCTTTTCTGATTTATCAGGATGGGAGAACAGACACGTCACCACCCTTGGCTCTGTTAGAACTGTCCGTCAGTTTTTGTCTTTGTGATCTTACTGGTTCACTTCAGTTCTTCAGCCTTTGGATGGCTCAGGGTGGGTTCATTTGCATTGCTCTTCTGCTACTTTGCATCTTTTTGGGATCCAAGCTATTCCATTTGGAGCTCACTATGGGGGAACTGAGTCCACAAAAGGTTTATGTGCGACTCAACAGGTTGTCACACTCAATAGCAATGTGGAGAAAGAACAAGAACAAACGTTGAAGTAATGTTTTGGTTTGCTGAGTGAGTGTGTGTGTGTGTGTGTGTGTTTGCACACGCACTTGTGCACACACCGTGAGGGAGGCATGTTTAGTGGATATATTACCACAGGAAAAGTGTCTAGGAGTGGCTTTTTCTCTGTTGATTATACTTTTCGTGACGTTGCTAGTAACCAGGATTTGCATAGAATAAAAGAACGAGTGAATATCTGGAAATCTTCTCTTTTCTGTTTCTGTACCCTTGTAACCACAGTAACAAGACTTCTTGGGGTTTTTTAAGAAAGCAAATTATGAGTGAATTGTTAAAAAATATTGCAGGTGGAGTAGAAAAGACTGTCACAGTGTAATACAGTTTTCAGTGTGCAAATGAATATGTCCTTAGATGTCCTTTTGTACAAAGCCCATTCAGTCTAAATCTCTAGGGTCACCCTAGCCCTGAAGTTACTGGTTCTTGACCTCTAAGGAGAGGCTTGACTGATATCATCTCAGTATCAGGGGAGGGAGAGCCCTCTAGTGGAAAGTCATCAGGGCCAACAAATGCAGCGGGAAAGGAAGCCAAGAAGTCAAAGAAGGAATATTAAATTTAGTCCAGCAAATTGAACTGCAGCATGTACGCGTGATATGACTTGCCGTATCCTGCTGCTGATTTGGAAGATGTTTATCTACACATCTGTGATGTGGAATCGTCAAGAACCTATTGAGGCCTGTGCTAAGTAGGTACTCAAAATAATTATCCCAAGGACATATAACCTTCTTCATAGCCCTCACCTAAAAAGCTTGGGATGGGCAAGTTTGGGGAGTAGGGGATACATTTCGGTAATAAACAGTCAAGTTTAAATTAGATGAGATGACCCACTCCCACCCCAGGATTATTAGCTATAAGGTTTGTTCATGGGTCAAGCTGCTTCTTTAAGCAGAAGAACGCACCGTGCTAACCTTTGCCTTCCCCAAGGCTATCACCTGAGTTGCACCATGACTATCATCGTGATTCAGTGTGTGATTTATCTTGTAACTAGGAAGAAAGCTACAAAGCACTCTGTCCCCCTAATCCCTGACCATAGTACATGTCTGAGATTGTAATGCTACATTTTTGCAAAAATGTTTATACCCTCCTGACTAGAGTCATGATATTTCTGTTGGCTCTTTATTCTTGTCATTAACTACTTATAAATAAAATGAGAGACTTTAAAGATCTTAAAACTTTGCAGTTTAAAATTATTTATTGGGGCGCCTGGGTGGCTCAGTTGGTTAAGCGACTGCCTTCGGCTCAGGTCATGATCCTGGAGTCCCGGGATCGAGTCCCGCATCGGACTCCCTGCTCAGCGGGGGGTCTGCTTCTCCCTCTGACCCTCTTCCCTCTCGTGCTCTCTGTCTCTCATTCTCTCTCTCAAATAAATAAATAAAATCTTTAAAAAAATAAAATAAAATAAAATAAAATTATTTATTGATATTGTTTATATAGAGAGACTTTTTAATAAAAGCATGTTGTATGAGAAATTCCCTGTTGTACGTGTGCATTAATAATGCATTCTAAAAACCAGGTAATTATTAGGGTTGGGGCCCTTTGCTTATCGCTCTATTATTGACCATGGTCCATGAGCCCCCCTCAAGGGTTCAAAAGGCTTGTTTCCAGGCAACAAGAGGCGTATGCCCTTCAAAGCCCGCGGAAGATGCCTTACCATGCAGTAGAGTCAGCCAGTAGAAATGCACTCTCAGCACACTTTAGCTAAAACCGCAATTGCCCTTGTTTCTAGCCTGTGACACGGGAGAGTCTCTGACTATATAGTCGACAAAGCTGAATTGTCCTTTTCTGAACAGAAATGGCCAGAGCAAGGATTTGTAAATCTTATCTATACTTCGAGGACCGTCTTAAAGTCTCGTATCTTCCTTGTGGCCTGACGAATATGGCCATTTCTGAACCCTTGGTGGCTTTCCTCTCTGTAGCACTTACGTCATGTGCCGCATTATGTAGTGGCTTAATTCCATGCACGTGCGTCGCGTCTCCCTGGCACGCACGCATGCCCTTGAAGGCAAGGCCAGTGTATTCTATACACCCGGGGTCTAGTTCACTCACTCCTTCATTCGTCTGGTAGTCACTGCAGATATGCCTATCTGCGGACAGGTCCTGTTACTCTCTCTAGAAATGCATTTGTGGGCCACCTGGGTGGCTCAGTCGTTGAGCGTCTGCCTTCGGCTCAGGTCGTGATCTCAGGGTCCTGGGATCGAGCCCCACATGGGGCTCCCCGCTCGGCGGGAAGCCTGCTTCTCCCTCTCCCACTCCCCCTGCTTGTGTTCCCTCTCTTGCTGTCTCTCTCTCTGTCAAATAAATAAATAAAATCTTTTAAAAAAAAAGAAAGAAAGAAAAAAAAAGAAATGCGTTTGTGAACAAAACGAATAAGATCTTTTTCCTGACAGAGTCCTGTGTGGGTGGTGAACCTTAAACTCATAACCGCGAATGGCCATTTTCCACAAGGAAAGATAAATTGATACAAGGTGATAGGAATTGCAGAGGAACAAGGAAGATGGTACCCGAAGAGAGAACACTGGGGGGCCTTCCTTAGACTGGAGGGTTAGAAAAAGCCTCTGAAGTCATGATATTTCAGCTGGAAACTAAAGACACATGGTACCTCCTATACAGCAGGTGCTAGGAAGTATTTCTGGCTTTGAGAACTGTTTAACCAGGTCTCCGTGCACATGGTGTAAGCCTTCTGTGTTTCCTCCTGGTTGTGCCTCCCAGTGCAGTCCTCCCCCTCCCCTTATTTGCCGCCAAGCTGCATCCGTTCTGTCTAGTGCTCCCTGGTTCTGCGATCCCATGGGCACCCCTACCGTGTCAGCCCAAGCTACAGCGGAAATGGTTAAAAACAAAATTCAACTGAGTAAATTTTAAAGATCCGATATTATTCAGTGATTCATGAAATCGGGCAGCAGCCCATCTAACAGAGAAAAGAGATAGAAAGCCCATCTAACAGAAAAGAGCCCCCAGGAGCTGTACAAATTGAAAGACTTTCGTAGGCAGAAGGGAGTGGGACACAAGGAAGTTGTACTAGCAAAAAGTAGATTATGATACTGTATGTGGTTATACTCACATCCCTCTTGTTCCCTTACAGGTAGGTACAGACGTTTCCAGCTTGAGAAAGGCAGACCCCAAAGGTCGGAGTGCACTGTTGGCTGATATCCAGCAAGGAACTCGCCTACGGAAAGTCACCCAGATCAATGACCGCAGTGCCCCACAGATTGAGAGTAAGTGAGCAGCTGGGCCGGGCCTGCCGTGAGTCAGGGGCAGGCCATGTGGGGCTCAGCCAGGCACCGCTGGCTTGCTCAGGGCAGGGGCAACACTAGTTACCCAGGACGCACTTTGGGCCTTCGCAGACTTGCACGATGTATGGGCCACGTGAGTGAGAGAGTCAGAGCTCCTTTCCAGGTCTACAGATGGTTTAGAGCATATCTTCTACCACTGTTCGAATGCTAAACAAACAAACAAGCAAAAACATGGTGGGATACTTTTTTTACATTGTGATAAAACACACCTAATATAAATTTCACCATTTTAGCCATTTAAATTAAGTGTCCATTTCAGGGGCATTTGTACATTCACAATGTGGTTGCAACCATCACCTCGGTCTAGTTTCAGAACATTTTCGTCACCCCAGAAGGAGACCCCACGCCCATTACATGTCACTCCCCATTCCGCCCCTCCCCCAGTCCCTGGCAGCTGGTCTCTGTGGATTTGCCTCCTGGGGATATTCATGTGAATGGAATCATACAATATGTGGCCTTTTGTGACTGGCTCCTTCACTTAGCATAATGTTTTCAGAGTTCATCCATGCTGTAGTATACACTACAGGTCTTTACTCCTTATTGCTGACTAATATTCCATCGTCTGGATATTCCACTCTGTGTTCATCCACGGTGAGATACCTTCTAAAGATCGCTTACCCTGCATCCACCTAGTCCTCAGAGAAAAATTAAAGTCTCAACATTAAAGTATGCCAAATTTTTGTGTTCGCTAGGAAAAAAGATGTATTCAGAATTCTCTCATAGGATCCCATGACTGCAGCTTTCTACGTACAGAGTAAGAGGGGCCCTGTGCTTGGGTCACATGACCCAGGCTGAGTCCCGAGTCTGCTACCAGGCGCATCTGGGAACTTCTCAGAGATTCAGTCCGCTCATCTACAAAATGGGGGAGGTAGTAATACCTGTTTTTTGGGGGTTTTTTTGGTCAAGATTGCCGAAGGTTGAAATAATCTATGCAGAACTATTTATCAATGTCATCTGTCTTCATATAGTTTTCAATGATGCACATGATGGTAATTCTCAAAGATAGTCCTAAAAATATAATTGTATCTAGTATCTGTAATTATATATTTTAGTATACAGGGATAGATAAATCATTTTAAGAAATATTTTCAACAATTGCAATAAAAATTCGTTTCCAGTTAGACCCACTAATTGGTTAAGCCCAATTACCAGATAAACCCATTTGATTGGAATACTCACTCCCTAATCATTCCAGTGGAGAGGTAATATATATTAATACTCAGAATAATCTAAATGTATTCATCCACCAGTGGGCACTGTGCCCTGATTCCTCTGTGCAAGTTAGCTTCAGGCTGTGAACATTTCTTGCTAGAAATTCTTGTCTAAGCCGAATGTCTTCTCATTGAATGGAGTTGGTCATCACACCCACCTGGAAGGCTAGAATTAGTGACACCTCTCCCCCAGGGTTTCGCAAGCTTTCTCTTCTATAGAAGGAAAGATGCAGGGGAGGGTGCGGGGTGTAGGGAGTAAATGCTGGGGAGACTGAGAAGGAAAATGCCAAAGCACCAATCATTGCAGACCTTCACTTCCTGCTTGCAGTCCTGGGCCAGACTCTGTGGACAAGAAGTTACAATTACTGACTGAACTAAATCTGTGGGTTTTCTCTGTCTGAGCCTCCCACAGCAACAGTCGAGTTGAAAATAGGGCCAGCACTCCACCTACAACATTCGGGTGTTCTCATTTGAAAGGTGCTGCCAGTTGCCTCACAGGCATCTGGGGAATGGCAGCATTTAGGTCCCTTTGTTTGGGTCACTTTTCAGGGTGCTCAGCTACCGATGGTCATCGGTTCCTGGGTAGGTCCACAGAGAGTAGCAGACAGGCGTGAGCACATGAGTCTGCGGGGTAACCAGGCAGAGGGGTTTGGGAAAGATGCCCACTGGAAGGGTAAGGCTGGAGGTGGGAGGATGGGAAGGCTGCCCCAGGCGCTGTTGGATCACTGCCCCGGGCTTAGAACGGGCTGCTCAGCTCTGCTCGCAAGTCCTCATTTACTTGCCTCTTCTCTGCGAAGGTTCTAAAGGAATCAACAAAGAAGGAGGAGGGTCTGCAAACTCTCGAGGTGGAAGCACACCCCCAAGCCTGGGAGACCTGTTTGCTGGTGGCTTTCCTGTGTTGAGACCAGCCGGCCAGAGGGATGTGGCAGGTAAGAGAGAATTCAGACTGGCTACCTCGTGATCATTTGCTCCTTCATGTGTCAAACCAACTGGGCAATGCTTGTGAGCCATGAGGACTGTGACACGTTTTTAGTGAAAAGTTGTATAGCAGGAGATCTCGGATTTGGGCGCATGCCCTGGAAGTATCCATAAATCATCATCCTGTTTAAATCATCCCATTGTAATAATTGAAGAATGACTTGCCACAGTGTGTAGTGTTTGGCAGTGGTGTGATTGGGGCCCAGACTGCAAAGTACAGACAAAAGGTATAAAGCACTTTAGAAAAATCTTAGTGATGTCACCGTAATGTATCAGTCATTGTTATCAGTTGGGTATTGTTATCAGTAGGGTATTTCATTATTATACATAACAAAATACCCTAAAACTTAGGGACCTTAAACGACTATGTATCTAGCTTATAGTTCTGTGGTTGGCAATTTAGGGTGGTCTCAGCTAGGCTCCCTCTGGTACGTACAGCTTGGTCAGATGGCTTTTGCTAATCTTGTATTTCTTTTATCTTTGGTGCCTCAGCGGAGATGACTGGCCTGACACATCCATATGGTCTCTCAATGTCTAGCAGACTATTTGGGATTGTTTTTGCTGTTGGTGGCAGGGTTCCAACAGAGAGGACAGAAGTATATAAAGTCTCTTAAGGCTTAGTCTTGGAGTTGGCACAATATTACTTCCTACCACATCCTCTTGTCCAAGTCACAGGACCAGCTCAGAAACAAGGGTGGGAAAAGACACTTCACTTCTTGATGGGAGGACTGGCAAAATCGCATTTCAAAGATTACGGAATCAGGAGTGAGTGGATAATCAAGGCCATTTCTTCAGCCAGTCTACTGCAGTCATTTGTGTGTTAGTGGGTATCAGATATTTTGAAAGTATCACATTAAAATTGGGCAAATATATATTAATTATGTGCAATAGAAGGGTTTTTCCTATTATTGTTCTCTTTAGCCAGCAAGCTGAAATAAACTCCAAGAATTTCATTAATCAGGGAATATCGAGCGAGCCCCAAACATTGCTGGTATACAATCTTCTGCCATGGGGTTTGCTAACCTTTTCAATGGCTCTGTGCCTGTTTGACATAATGGGGTGCATTTGCTGCTGTCGCCTACTGATAAAGTCCAGCAAAGATAAGAGCTCTAGGATGCTTTGAGATCCAATTTGAACCTTCTCAGAGGCCATTGCATTTCCTCTGTTTTTGCTAAGGGTTTAGCAAAGAGGGTTGGCATTTCCCAGTGCCACCTTCTTTTTCAAAATTCCTGAGTGGTATCAAATAAACATCCTGTGTGATATAAAATGTCCACTAGTTTCTCTTCACTGAAGTACAGGTAGGAGAAATAGGCCCCAGTCAGTTTTAACAAGGACCAGCCAAAGGAAGCCAGCTCGTCTGCGTTCCTGTCTGTCAACACTAGGACACAAATGTCCGATGCTTGAGCCACTCTGTTAAACAAGGATTAATTTCTGTAGAGGAGATGGAAATCCATAATGCAGTGGCTGATGATGCCTGCTACAGGATGGTAGCTCAAGGACAGAGCCAATAAATAGATGCATGGACTGGGTGCCATGTCAGAGTAAGACAGACCATGGCTGTCCTCTCTCTCCTTCCATCAGCTTCCTGGTCATTCAGAGAAAAGGACTTCCCCCTTTGCTACCTCTCTCATGTTGTTGCCTACCTGACTCTTGCTAGCACACACCCTCCCTTCCAGCCACCTGGCCCTCCTTGCTGTTCGTGCACACACCAGGCATCTTGCTGCCATAGGGCCCTTGCACTGACTGCTCCCTTGACCGGAAACACTCTTCCTCAGGTGTCCACGTGGCTCATTCTCTCCCTTCCTTCAGGTCTCTGTTCAAGGGGCACCTGATCAACCTATCAGTGAGGCTTTATTCATCAACCCATATAAAATATCACCCTCACTCCCTTACTCC
>NW_027769976.1:0-3844 GCF_054177405.1 Leptonychotes weddellii
GGAGATGCTATCCCAATCAACGGCACCCTTCCTGGGAACTCATGGAAACCCGGGGGGATCCTTGAGTCGCGGGCAAGGGAGAAAGGGCAAGAGCGCCCCAGAGCCAGCCCCTCCCACCAGCACTTCTCACTCTGGGAATTTCTCCGAAGGAGACAACCCCCTAGGAAGCAGAGGTACAGTACTGGACGGGCACTGGCGCATTGTTTATAGTCATGGAAAGTGGGAACCACCCGTTATGCGGGACCTGTCACATCAAATGCGTCTGCGTGAGACATCCCCCGCTCTCACGAGAGATGGGGATGTGGAACACGGTGTTTGGTGCCCAGAGCTGCCTGTTACATCCTGGGGGTCACATGTGTCTGGTACGACCACGTTTTACTTGGGTTTCCTAAGAGAATTCAGCTGGGGGGTGCGTGGGGGGGGCAAGGACCACGCTGCCCTTTGCACCTTCGTGAGCCCAGCTCACTCGGTGCCGCGGTCATGAACCTGGATGTGCGCGATGATTGGGAAATGTCAGGGTGGTGACTCGGCAGGAGAGGGCTTCCGGTGGTTTTTACCGCCCTCTGCGCTTGCCAGCACCCTGTGGTTACTCTCCTGTGTGACGTCATCTTCTTAATGAAAAAGCAGTTCATGCTATTTCCACTAGGTGGTGTGCCTGTGTGTGCGTGCACCTGTGTGTGCACGTGTGTGTGTGCATGTATGCATGTGTGTGTGCTCCTGTGTGCGTGCACATGTCCCTGTGCACACGCACAGGGGGACCAGGGACAGCCCACCACGCAGCAAGTTTAATTGCAAAGATAACAGCAAGGCGACAACAGATTTCCTTTGTGAGATCAGCACTGGGGAAAGAAAGGGACTGCCACATGCTGCCAGCAGCCCCCCTTGCATTCTGGAGCCCCGCCCAGTGCAGGGCGACCTGCCCTCGGGGCTACGGGTTGTGATGATGCAGGCCCTCCAGGCTTAGAGCTTTAGGTGGGGGAGCAGCGGGCGGCTGTCAGGTGCCGGAGGCGCCCCCGCAGCGCCTCAGATGTGGGGTTGCTTACATCGTCCAAGTCTTCCTCCGGCGTGGCTGGGGCCCTGTCCGTCCTGTCTGTGTTGCAGGATGTTTCTGACAATGTCTCCGAGTCCACGGACTCCTCATCAAATCCAAAAAATGTCTCCACAACATGCTTCTAGAAATGTTAAGTCAATGTGCATGACATCAGGAACGGACTCAAAATTGCTGAGTTCCCCTCCCGCACACCCCAGCCCATCACCCCCCGGGGCACAGGGGTGACTACACACATCTGAGCCCCAAAGGCATCCCAAGAGGCGGTTGGTGGGGTTCCTGATGGACCGGGTGGGAGAGGAGGTCAGAGCACACTGGCCTGACCCTGGCTCCTTCTGCAGCCACTTAGCCCCTCTGAGCACAAGCTTCCTTTTCCATCAGACAGACATGGAGTTTTGTTCAACTTTTTATTACAGAAAACTTGGAACACTCATAAAATTAGAAGGAACAGTGTAAGGGACCCTCGTGCACCAATCACTCAGAGGCAATGTTAACACTCGGTGTGCCGGCTCCCTGGTTAGCCTACCTAGCACTTCTCCCACCCCAAATACCATGATATATGGGGCTTCATTGAGCGATTCACGCATACGTTCCTGCATTCATTCAGCAAACACTCGACTGAGCACTTTCTATGGGTCAGACACTGGATGAGGCCTGAGGAACACAACATGATTAAAACCAGCCATGCTCTCCCCCACAAGGAGCTTGGGTCCCCTGGGGACTGCAGACATTAACTGACAATCACCAGATCAATTTCCCTTGTTTTAGGAACATTGGCCTTTTTTCCCTCCAAAATAGCCCCCGAGAAAGATTTTTATTTCTGTTTACGATAGATGAATGCTTTTCATGACCATGAGGAAAGAACCATAACTAACTCCAGAGTCAGGCCCCAGGCTCCCACTGGTTCATCCAGAACTTGGCTCCTCCCAGAACCGCCTCCCCACTCCTCGTCCCACAGAGGGATCAGCGCTCGTCCTGCACATTGAGGGCACCCCCCACCACTGTGCTTGTTGAAGCTGGCCTATGTCTGCACTCTCAGGCGCCCAAATGTAAAAGAAATGTGGCTGCAACCATAATTAATAACATAATTAAAAAAGAATTCAGCCATCAGGAAGGGAGAGGGAGACAGAGTGATTACTCTGTCCTCCTGTAGAGCTAGAGTTTCTGGAGAGGTTTTGCTGGAGGCACCCAGGAGGACAGGGGTTTGCTCATGAGGGGTGAGATTTGGGCTTTTGTATTCCCCACTGTGGCCCAGAGCCTGGCACACTCAATAAATACCGGTTCTCAAATGCGTATTTGTGAACGTGTCTTTGTTAATGAACTCAAAGCTAAACTAACTCGTTTGCCCACAAAGAGTTTTTGGCTTGCACGGACAGCCCTTGCCCTCGTTCACACAGCCAGCACCAGCTGGGCAGGCACCTGCTCACACCCCAGGTGAGTTTAGCAGGTAGAACCGTGGGGACCGGGGCACCTGGGCGGCTCAGTCGTTAAGCGTCTGCCTTCGGCTCAGGTCATGATCCCGGGGTCCTGGGATCGAGCCCCGCGTCGGGCTCCCTGCTCGGCGGGAAGCCTGCTTCTCCCTCTCCCACTCCTCCTGCTTGTGTTCCTGCTCTCGCTATCTCTCTCTCTGTCAAATAAATAAATAAAATCTTAAAAAAAAAAAAAAAGAACCATGGGGACCTATTAGGCTCTGTCAATTTCA
Organism: Leptonychotes weddellii; assembly: GCF_054177405.1. Taxonomy (NCBI): domain Eukaryota; kingdom Metazoa; phylum Chordata; class Mammalia; order Carnivora; family Phocidae; genus Leptonychotes; species Leptonychotes weddellii. The sequence goes on from NW_027769976.1 coordinate 2,751, forward strand.
AATGATTCCTTCTCTCCAAGTAGAAGCTGGGGACAGTCATATATACTCCCATCTCCTCTCCAGAAGAGAGACCTCACTTGAATTCGGGTATCGAAAACTCTCCAGATGATTTCTGGGGAGCAGTGAGCGGCGGTGACATCCTGATGACGATGGCACCTTCAGGAGCGAGAGCTATACCGCACTCAAAGCTCCTCTGCACACACACACACCTCACCTCCCTGAGCTCCAGGCTCCTCATTTTTCTGGGCAGCCATTCACCCACCTTATTTCTTGTAAACACTGCTAACTGCGAGGCCTCGGGGACAGGACTGTTTGGGGCGGTGCTGGCTGGCAGCCTTTGTCGACAGCCTATCCCCAGACCCAAGTGGAGCCCCCTGAGGTCCAATGTGGCCCCGGAGACCAAGACTCCAGGGCAGCATGCTGCAGTGTGGGAGGTGGGACACAGCTCTGACGGGGCATCAAGCACAAAAGGACACTCACATTATGTCTCTCTCCCAACAGGAGGTGAATCCGCAGACCCCCAGCACCCACAACTCCCCCTGAGGCAACGAGTGGCCTAAGAACCCCCGCAAGCTTGTACAACACGTGGGTTGGGTTAGTTTGTTTCCTCGAAGGGTTAGTTTTCTCATTATATGGGAAGCCGAAATACACCACAGAGATGTATGCCTTTGTTAATAAAAGCAAGATAGAAAAAGACATTCTCACACTTAACGTGAAACTCTGGGGCTGTCTTCTTTGAGGCCATTGCCACCTCCCCCGATGCCGCATTTTCAAAATCAATGTCAAATAGCACCTGCCTCCGCGGAAGGACAGAATCACCTAGAAAACACTGCTTCCTCGAACGCTCGGCTCTTTAAGAAAGAGTCAAGCACCGGGGCAACTGTCCGGTTCCCAGAGTTGTCCACCTTTCTCAGATTCCCTGGGCATTTATTTCCCAGGAAAAGCCTCGGCTCCTGGCCACACACCTTCTGGGGGCTCGCTCCTCCAGATTTCCATCTTCTTTACTCCCAGAGTCCTGCCTTGCCCACTCCTTTTTATAAACCAATCCAAATGTTTAAGATGCCTCTGGGGCAAAAATGAAAAACAAATGTGTC
>NW_027769977.1:0-295 GCF_054177405.1 Leptonychotes weddellii
GAATCTATATATTGCATGGGTGGTGTAGACATTTTAACAACAATAATTCTGTCCGACGTCCGTAGCGTTAAGCTGGAGCAGTCTCAGTGCCGGCCGCCATTTTGTGCAGTCGCTGGGAAGGAAGGAGACGCCTAAACCACGGCACTGCCGGGTTTGAGCGTAGCCACACCTACCCACTGTTTTTATAATCCCGATTCTCTGTGTTTTGCTCCCGTCTCCGACGAGAGAGGCGGCGACGGTGGCGTCTGGGACGGGAGACAGCGCGTCGGAGCGAGAGAGCGCCGCGCCTGCCGCC
>NW_027769978.1:0-295 GCF_054177405.1 Leptonychotes weddellii
CTAAGGATAAGTATTGAGCATAGCTGGGGGGAATTGCTTACATTTAGATATGTGAAAAGTAAAAAGCAATTCTTAGCATTCCAGTTTTCCTGCTGATGCTCTCTTTAATTTACTTTCTTGCAGCTCCTTTGACAAATGCCAAGGAATAGAAGAATCCAAATCTTTGCTGTAGGTTTATGGGTTTATGGTAGCTTGATTATAATCATTATAAGAGGTTTCCCTTTGCTTAACACTTAAAGATTTTCATTCCATGGGACACTGAGCCACACTAAGTTTGGGGGTGGTTGAGTGGATG
>NW_027769979.1:0-295 GCF_054177405.1 Leptonychotes weddellii
CTAAGGATAAGTATTGAGCATAGCTGGGGGGAATTGCTTACATTTAGATATGTGAAAAGTAAAAAGCAATTCTTAGCATTCCAGTTTTCCTGCTGGTGCTCTCTTTAATTTACTTTCTTGCAGCTCCTTTGACAAATGCCAAGGAATAGAAGAATCCAAATCTTTGCTGTAGGTTTATGGGTTTATGGTAGCTTGATTATAATCATTATAAGAGGTTTCCCTTTGCTTAACACTTAAAGATTTTCATTCCATGGGACACTGAGCCACACTAAGTTTGGGGGTGGTTGAGTGGATG
>NW_027769980.1:0-295 GCF_054177405.1 Leptonychotes weddellii
AGTCGAGACCGGGCTCCAGGCCCTGCTCGCTGGGAGACCAGGGTAGATCATTCCCACCCTCTTGGCCTCGGCTTCCCCGTCTGTGAAGGAGGTGTCGGTGAAGATGATCTCCAAGTTTCTTCCAGCACTAACAACCTAACGTGCTCAATGCAGGAGAAAAATCAAAACTTCTTAAGCCTTTAAAACAGATACATTCCCATTCCATTTTTTTTTTTTAAGATTTTTATTTATTTATTTGACAGAGAGAGACACAGTGAGAGAGGGAACACAAGCAGGGGGAGTGGGAGAGGGAGAA
>NW_027769981.1:0-295 GCF_054177405.1 Leptonychotes weddellii
TTTTGGATACTAGCCCTTTATCTGATATGTCATTTGCAAATATCTTCTCCCATTCTGTCGGTTGTCTTTTGGTTTTGTTGACTGTTTCTTTTGCTGTGCAAAAGCTTTTTATCTTGATGAAGTCCCAATAGTTCATTTTTGCCCTTGCTTCCCTTGCCTTTGGCGATGTTTCTAGGAAGAAGTTGCTTCGGCTGAGGTCAAAGAGGTTGCTGCCTGTGTTCTCCTTTAGGATTTTGATGGACTCCTGTCTCACATTGAGGTCTTTCAACCATTTGGAGTCTATTTTTGTGTGTGG
>NW_027769982.1:0-295 GCF_054177405.1 Leptonychotes weddellii
TGGGTGCCTGGGGGGTTCAGTCGGTTAAGCGTCTGCCTTTGGCTTAGGTCATGATCCCAGGGTCCTGGGATCAAGTCCCGCATCAGGCTCCCTGCTCGGTGGGGAGCCTGCTTCTCCCTCTTCTCCCCACTTGTGCTCTCTCTCTCACTATCTCTGTTTCTCTCTCTCAAATAAATAAAATCTAAAAAAAAAAATTAAAAAAAATTAAATAAAGATTTTATTTATTTGACAGAGAGAGACACAGTGAGAGAGGGAACAGAAATAGGGGGAGTGGGAGAGGGAGAAGCAGGCTTCC
>NW_027769983.1:0-295 GCF_054177405.1 Leptonychotes weddellii
CCTCTCACAGACCAAATGAGTTCATCACTTAGCACAACGCCTCCCTGCAGTAAGCGTTCGATTCACCTTTGCCATGTTGTATTTCTAGCCCTCTGTACATAGCCAGTGTTCGTCATAAGTTTGGAGTCATGATCTGGTGACACAGAAAGTTGACAGCCCCCTCAGATCCCTTGTGGAATGAGAAAGGGTATAAATAAGTTCAAGTGAATTGGGGCGCCTGGGTGGCTCAGTCGGTTAAGCATCTGCCTTGGGCTCAGGTCATGATCCCGGGGTCCTAGGATCGAGCCCCACATCG
>NW_027769984.1:0-295 GCF_054177405.1 Leptonychotes weddellii
CTGACATTTCAACTCCTTCTTCCTTTTCGTTTGTGAATACATGCTCTGTAAACATCACCCACTATCTGTTAAGAAGCAGATAAAGAACCACTTCCTGGGCGCCTGGGTGGCTCAGTCGTTAAGCGTCTGCCTTCGGCTCAGGTCATGATCCCAGGGTCCTGGGATCGAGTCCCACATCGGGCTCCCTCCTCGGGGGGAAGCCTGCTTCTCCCTCTCCCCCTCCCACTGCTTGTGTTCCTGCTCTCGCTATCTCTGTCTCTGTCAAATAAATAAATAAAATCTTTAAAAAAAAAAA
>NW_027769985.1:0-295 GCF_054177405.1 Leptonychotes weddellii
TTTTTTTTTAAAGATTTTATTTATTTATTTGACAGAGACAGAGACAGCGAGAGCAGGAACACAAGCAGGGGGAGTGGGAGAGGGAGAAGCAGGCTTCCTGCTGAGCCGGGAGCCCGATGTGGGACTCGATCCCAGGACCCTGGGATCATGACCTGAGCCGAAGGCAGTCACTTAACCAACTGAGCCACCCAGGCGCCCCAATATGCTATATAATTTATTGATGTTTCAGCTCTGCTACAAGAGTACCCTAAACATTTTTCTATGATTGCTGTACATAGTTGATCTTTCCCCATCA
>NW_027769986.1:0-295 GCF_054177405.1 Leptonychotes weddellii
GTTATTCCTCTTGCTGGTCACCACCATTGCTTTCTATTCCTCTTTCTTTGTATGAATTTATTTAAAAGAAAAAAATTCATAATGACTATTTGCAACTTTTTTTTTTTTTTTTTTAAAGATTTTATTTATTTGACAGAGAGAGATACAGCGAGAGAGGGAACACAAGCAGCGGGAGTGGGAGAGGGAGAAGCAGGCTTCCCGCGGAGCAGGGAGCCCGATGCGGGGCTCGATCCCAGGACCCTGGGATCATGACCTGAGCCGAAGGCAGACGCTTAACGACTGAGCCACCCAGGCG
>NW_027769987.1:0-3843 GCF_054177405.1 Leptonychotes weddellii
TACTCTCGCGCTCTGCCAAATAAATAAATTTTTAAAAATCTTAAAAAAAAAGAAAAGAACTAGAGGGTATTATGCTAAGCGAAATAAGTCAATCAGAGAAAGACAAGTATCATATGATCTCACTGATATGAGGAATCTGAGAAATAAGACAGCGGATCACAGGGGAAGAGAGGGAAAAATTAAATAAGACAAAACCGGAGAGGAAGACAAACCATAAGAGACTCTTAATCTCAGGAAAGAAACTAAGGGCTGCTGGAGTGGAGGGGGGTGGGAGGGATGGGGAGGTTGAGCAATGGACAGTGGGGAGGGTAAGTACTATGGTGAGGGCTGTGAATTGTGTAAGACTGATGAATCACGGATCTGTACCCCTAAAACAAATAATACATTATATGTTAATAAAATAAATTTTTAAAAAGAGAAAACAAATACTGTATGATTCTGCTTAAATGAGATAACGTGAGTAGGCAAAGTCAAACAAAACAGAATGGTGACTATCAGGGAAATGAGGAGTTGTTTAATGGGTACAGTTTCAGTTTTCAAGATGAAAAAATTCTAGAGATCTGTTGCACAAAAATGAGAATATTCTTAACACTACTGAACTGTACACTTAAATATGATTGCGATGGTAAATTATTTACTTGTTTTTTACAACTAAAAAGATTTTTATTAAACAAAAAAATAGGGAAACTCAGACTGCAGTTGTTTTTTTTTTTTTAATTATTTATTTATTTGACAGAGAGATAGAGAGCACAAGTAGGCAGAGCAGCAGGCAGAGGGAGAGGGAGAATCAGGCTCTCAGCTGAGCAGGGAGCCCAATTCGGGGCTCAATCCCAGGACCCAGGGATCATGACCTGAGCTGAAGGCAGCCACTTAATCGACTGAGCCACCCAGGCACCCCCAGACTGCAGTTTAAAAGAAGCCACTAGGGTGCCTGGGTGGCTCAGGTGGTTAAGCGACTGCCTTCGGCTCAGGTCATGATCCTGGAGTCCCTGGATCGAGTCCCGCATCGGGCTCCCTGCTCGGCAGGGAGTCTGCTTTGCCCTCTGACCCTATCCCCTCTCATGTGTTCTCTCTCATTCTCTCTCTCTCAAATAAATAAAATCTTTTAAAAAATATAAATAAATAAATAAATAAAAGAAGCCACTAATCTTTACAAATAATCAGATCCATTAAAGTCCACAGTACAATAAAAGCAGACAGGCAGGCAACATCATCCCGAAATCCTCCCACCATTCCCTAAAGAAGAGGAACTGTATTCCAATCCTAAAGGGTCAACCACCGGGACAGGAAAGAGGGCAAGCAAGGTGGGGGAATTATCTACACAGACCTACAGAACACCAAATACAGCCCAATAGGAGAGACCAAAGTAGAAATGGAAACATCAACGCTGGTCAATATCCAAGGGCGCCAGAAAGTAACTGAAAGTACCGCTGACACAATGTAAAGGGTAGTGGACTAGGTAGGGATGGAAAAAAAAAAAAAAAAATGGTTCTCATCACTTAGGTTAAGAAAAGAAATGCTCGGGACACCTGGGTGCCTCAGTCGGTTAAGCATCTGCCTTCGGCTCCAAGTCATGATCCCAGGGTCCTGGGATCGAGTCCCACATCTGGCTCCTTGCCCAGTGGGAGCCTGCTTCTCCCTCTGCCTGCTGCTCCCCCTGTGCACTCTCTCTCTGACAAATAAAATCTTAAAAAGAAAAAAAAAAAGAAATGCTCATAAAAACTTCAAGATCATAAATTGATAGTATGGGGGTGCCTGGGTGTCTCAGTTGGTTAAGCACCTAACTGTTGATCTCAGCTCAGGTCTTTTTTTTTTTTTTTCCTAAAGATTTTATTTATTTATTTGACAGAGAGAGACACAGTGAGAGAGGGAGCACAAGTGGGGGGAGTGGGAGAGGGAGAAGCAGGCTTCCCGCCAAGCAGGGAGCCTGATGTGGGGCTCGATCCCAGAACCTTGGGATCATGATCTGAGCCGAAGGCAGACGCTCAACGACTGAGCCACCCAGGCGCCCCTCAGCTCAGGTCCTGATCTCAGGGCGGTGAGTTCAAGCCCCACATTGGGCTCTACCCTGGGTGTGGAACCTACTTAAAAAAAAAAAAAAAGAAAAGAAAACAGGAGGAGGAAGAAGGAAGAAAAAGAAGAAATGGATAGTATGACAAGCACAATTCCAAGAGGAAGCATTAGAGGATAGGAGGTATAATAGAGAAGTCTAGTGAGAAACCACTAGTAGCTATGACTAAGATCTTACACAGGAAAAGGAATAGATCTTCTCAAATACAATCTCACAGCTCACCTAAGGAAAAAAATTCATGACCACTGACCAGGCCAAAGGTGCTGAACAAAACCTCATGTATCTCAGGTCCAGAGAATTCTAGTTCCCGGGCTCTTAGAAGCCCATAAGAAAGGTGTAAAAAGAACAGGACTAGAAGAAGCTGGGCCCTATCCAGAATCCTCGCCAGCACCTAGGTTAACCACTGAGGCCAACCCAGGTAGGTGAAATGGCTAAAATAAGTACAACAACAATAGGAGAACTGGTACTAGCCAGCACTCCAAACCTAAGTTGTTCCTTGGGTATAGAGAAATCATTCGACTAATGCTTAATTTTAAAACATATTAATGCACATTCAGCAATCTTTTCATATAGGGCCTTTTTCTTAGGGTTTCAGTCCACTGAATGGAGTTCTCTATTTTATGTTGCATTTAAAAAGAAACAAAAGCAGTGCGCTATCATTTCCGTTCCAGATTTCTATTACAGTAGTTTGAACACTTACTTAATTTGCAGAGCAATCTAAACACAGAACACTTTCTAGATTTTTTTTTTAATTTCCCAATCTTCCCCCAAAAATAAAATGAAATAAAATAGAATTTCCCACTCTTTGTCTTAATTACACCTAAAGAAATCTGCTTTTATACAACTAATCATCAACTCTTTCCAACTTCTTTTTAATCTAAAAAAGAGAACATGAAAAAGTCTTGCAAAGAGTTAAGGAAAGTTTCCTTTAAAAAGTACAACTAAGCTGAAAGACAGAAGATAGAAAAAAAGTGAAACAAAAGGATAGTAGGAAGGAGAGATAATGACGAAGAAGCCTGTAGGGGATGGACTCCTGGTCAGAAGGATCATCATGTACAAAGTTTCAGAGAGATGAAAGAGAGAACAATGTCCTGATAACTGCTAAATAAGGGAATGGGAAGGAAAGATACAGCTGTTAAAGATGCTAATAGGGGTGCCTGCGTGGCTCAGTCAGTTAAGCATCCAACTCTTGGTTTTTGCTCAGGTCATGATCTCAGGGTCGTAAGATCAAGCCCTGCTTTGGGTTCCACACTCAGTGTGGAGTCGTTTTGGGATTCTCTCCCTCTCCCTTCCCCTTTGTCCCTTCCCTCACTCATGATCTAAAATAAATGAATGAATAAATAAATAAAACTTAAAAAAAAAAAGATGCTAATAAATTGGGGCTCCTGGCTGGCTCAGTAGAACGTGTAACTCAATCTCAGCGTCATGAATCTGAGTCCTACGTCGGGTACAGAGATGATTTTTTTTTTTTTAAAGATTTTATTTATTTATTGGACAGAGACACAGCGAGAGAGGGAACACAAGCAGGGGGAGTGGGAGAGGGAGAAGCAGGCTTCCTATGGAGCAGGAAGGCACCCCAGGTACAGAGATGATTTAAAAGAAAAAAGATGCAGGGCGCCTGGGTGGCTCAGTCGTTAAGCGTCTGCCTTCAGCTCAGGTCATGATCCTAGGGTCCTGGGATCGAGCCCCACATCGGGCTCCCTGCTCCGTGGGAGGCCTGCTTCTCCCTCTACCAGTCCCTCTGTGTTCCCTCTCTCGCTATGTCTCTCTCT
>NW_027769988.1:0-295 GCF_054177405.1 Leptonychotes weddellii
TGGGAAAAGAATCTCTACCCCTTTCTGTTCCAAATTCATTTTTATCCCTTCCTGTCTCAACAAAAACTTTATGGAATCAACACCACCGTGCTCTGTGGGAAAAAAGAAAAACCTTCTGCTCCCTTAGCTCTGCTGGAAGCTGGAGGGTGCTAGGCCCCTGTGTAGTAGTGCATAGAATTCTAGCTTTTTTCCTCCTTTCTCTGTATATTGGGCTCAGAGATTACACTGTGTCTCTATGTGAATATGGACAGTTAGCATTTACCAACATGTACCTGTCTACTTTCTCTTGTTTAAA
>NW_027769989.1:0-295 GCF_054177405.1 Leptonychotes weddellii
TTTTTTTTTTAAAGATTTTATTTATTTATTTGACAGAGACAGAGATAGCGAGAGCAGGAACACAAGCAGCGGGAGGGGGAGAGGGAGAAGCAGGCTTCCCCCCTGAGGAGGGAGCCCGATGCGGGACTCGATCCCAGGACCCCGGGATCATGACCTGAGCCGAAGGCAGACGCTTAACGACTGAGCCACCCAGGCGCCCAGGCCATCAGTTATTCTTAGTGAGGGTTCTGCTTGTTTCCTGAGACTCAACTTATACTGAGGATAGCCTGAATCACAAATCCTATGATGTCCCCAA
>NW_027769990.1:0-295 GCF_054177405.1 Leptonychotes weddellii
AAACAGAGGTATAGGTATAAAGTGCTTAACATGGCCCCTGTTAATAGTGGTCAGTAACTGTTGCATATTACTATTTCACTTATCATAATACATTGTATCTTTTTTTTTTTTTAAAGATTTTATTTATTTATTTGAGACAGAGAGAATGAGAGACAGAGAGCATGAGAGGGAGGAGGGTCAGAGGGAGAAGCAGACTCCCTGCCGAGCAGGGAGCCCGATGCGGGACTCGATCCCGGGACTCCAGGATCATGACCTGAGCCGAAGGCAGTCGCTTAACCAACTGAGCCACCCAGGC
>NW_027769991.1:0-295 GCF_054177405.1 Leptonychotes weddellii
ATTTCCCAAATGACTAGTGATGTTGAGCATCTTTTCATGTGTCGTTGGCCATCTGTATGTCGTCTTTAGATAAATGTCTATCATATCCTCTGCTGATTTTTTTTTTTTTAAGATTTTATTTATTTATTTGAGACAGAGAGAATGAGAGAGACAGAGAGCACATGAGAGGGGGGAGGGTCAGAGGGAGAAGCAGGCTCCCTGCCGAGCAGGGAGCCCGATGCGGGACTCGATCCCGGGACTCCAGGATCATGACCTGAGCCGAAGGCAGTCGCTTAACCAACTGAGCCACCCAGGC
>NW_027769992.1:0-295 GCF_054177405.1 Leptonychotes weddellii
GAAATGGAGAGGCTATTCTCTGCAATGACCAGTCCATTAATCTCAAGCAAAGAACCTCATAGACTCTACCATAAATAACAGCTTTCCCTTTATTTTTATTTTTTTTTAAAGATTTTATTTATTTATTTGACAGAGAGAGACACAGCGAGAGAGGGAACACAAGCAGGGGGAGTGGGAGAGGGAGAAGCAGGCTCCCCGCAGAGCAGGGAGCCCGATGCGGGACTCGATCCCAGGACCCTGGGATCATGACCTGAGCTGAAGGCAGTCGCTTAACCAACTGAGCCACCCAGGCGCC
>NW_027769993.1:0-294 GCF_054177405.1 Leptonychotes weddellii
AAAAGCACCTTCTTTTGCCACCATTTGCCTCTTGAGTATTGATTTCCAGTGGTGAACAACCCAGCATGAGTTCAGAACCAGTTCTCTGTCCAGTCACATGAGCATTTTTATTGGTTGGTAATATTACTAGTGTCATTTTCATTAATTTTAACTTATGAAAATAATTATTATTATAATTATTACTGAAATAATGGAAACTTTATTTTAGATATTTCTAAAGATTTTACTATTTATCTTATCATTGCAATATTTTTAAACTAAATGCCCTGACCTTTCTGTAAGCAGAAAAATTAG
>NW_027769994.1:0-294 GCF_054177405.1 Leptonychotes weddellii
TAAAAAGCTTCCAGGACAAACAAAAACTAAAGGAATTTGCAAACACAAAACCAGCCCTACAGGAAATCTTGAAAGGGGTCCTCTAAGCAAAGAGAGAGCCTAAAAGCAACATAGACCAGAAAGGAACACAGACAATATACGGTAACAGTCACCTTACAGGCAATACAATGGCACTAAATTCCTATCTTTCAATAGTTACGCTGAATGTAAATGGGCTAAATGCCCCAATCAAAAGACACAGGCTAACAGACTGGATTAAAAAACAAGACCCATCAATATGCCGTCTGCAACAGA
>NW_027769995.1:0-294 GCF_054177405.1 Leptonychotes weddellii
CCTGGGTGGCTCAGTTGGTTAAGCAACTGCCTTCGGCTCAGGTCATGATCCTGGAGTCCCGGGATCGAGTCCCATATCGGGCTCCTTGCTCAGCGGGGGGTCTGCTTCTCCCTCTGATCCTCCCCCCTCTCATGCTCTCTCTCTCTGTCTCATTCTCTCTCTCAAATAAATAAATAAAATCTTTAAAAAAAAAAAAATAAAAGGAATGGAGTTCAGACACATGCTGCAGTAGGGATGATCCTTAAAGACATTATGCAAAGTGAAATAAGCTAGATACAAAGGACAAATATTGTA
>NW_027769996.1:0-294 GCF_054177405.1 Leptonychotes weddellii
AAAGTTCTTATTTTCATGTTACCCTTGCAGACTGTGCCCACGTACCTAGCATCTCTCACCAGGCTTCCTCAAGATTTTATGTCACTTACTCCCTTTTCCAAAAGGACACGCAATGAGTCTGAATTTTAGTTGTAGTTTTTGGCTGCAGTTGTTCCTATAATATTAATATATCTCCAGTGCTTTCTTTTTTTCTTTTTTTATAAAGATTTTATTTATTTGACAGAGAGAGATACAGCGAGAGAGGGAACACAAGCAGCGGGAGTGGGAGAGGGAGAAGCAGGCTTCCCGGGGAGC
>NW_027769997.1:0-294 GCF_054177405.1 Leptonychotes weddellii
GGGGGCGGGTTGCAGAAAGACCACAGTTCAAATCTCACCCCTTATACAAGGAGAGAGACCACGTCACGCCCACTGGGATGGCAAGAGGCAAAAACACAAGCAGTCACCAGCGCTGGTGAGGACGCGGAGCGACTGGAACCTTCACACACTGTGGGCGGGAACCCCAGATGGGGCAGCACCGCGGAGACGGTGTGGCAGGCCTCACACGACCCTGCGAATCCACTCCCAGGTACCGGCCCGACAGCAGGAAAACCCACCTACGAACGGTGCGCGGCCACCCAGACGCTGGCCACC
>NW_027769998.1:0-3843 GCF_054177405.1 Leptonychotes weddellii
GGATAAAGAAGATGTGGTATATATATACAATGGAATATTATGCAGCCATCAAAAGGAATGAGATCTTGCCATTTGCAACGACGTGGATGGAACTAGAGGGTATTATGTTGAGTGAAATAAGTCAAACAGAGAAAGACATGTATCATATGATCTCATTGATATGAGGAATTCTTAATTGCAGGAAACAAACTGAGTGTTGGAGTGGGGGGTGGGGTGGGAGGGATGGGGTGACTGGGTGATAGACACTGGGGAGGGTACGTGCTCTGTTAAGCGCTGTGAATTGTGCAGGACTGTTGAGTCTCAGATCTGTACCTCTGAGACAAATAATGCAAGATATGTTAAGAAAATGCTATGTTTTGATAGTTAATTTCAAATAGCATAGATTCTTCAATCCTAGCTACTACTGAAGTTTACGAACTAAGGGAATATTAATCAGGTGAGTCCCCTAAGAGTATGATTTTATAAATAACTACTATATAATGGATAATTCAACAGCAGACAGCAGCAAAATTATAGTGAGATAATAGAGAGATTTTGAATTTAAATTGCTCTCTACATTTCTCATTATTTTTGAGTCTTAATTTTAGTTTGTTTAACAGAAATGCAAGGACAGATAAAAATACAATAAAGAATTCCTTTCAATAGAAAAGTATTTCCCCTAATTCAGAGTTGAGAACTAGAAAGAACAACTTATTGTACTGTGGAATGAATTGTATCTCGGAGAGGTAAAGTGACATGCTCCAGATTGTACATAATTTAATTGCTTTAGAAAGTTTAAAAACAGAGTTGTCCCTACTTTCAGTTCTATAGTCATTACAATATTTACCAAGATGATTCTAAACCTGCCAAAGTGATTTATATATGGTGATAGTATAGACCCCTCACTATTTGTAAAATTTTAAAAAACAGTGATTCTATAGATATTTGTTTATACAAATTTAAATTTCAGCAATATTATTATGTGAATAAACTAATTTTTAAGGATTTGATGGAATTAAAGATTTTGTTTTGTTATTTGTGATGGTGGATTATATTATTTTTTATAATACCTTCATATCTAAATCTCAAAAGAAATTTAGACTCTGCCAATCTAACCATATGGATGAACAGTAAAATATATGTTATCTCCTGCTGTCTCTAATACAATATCTCTTTATCTCTCCATCCGTCCTAGTAATTTATAGATCTGTAGTTTGAGAGAAATTGATTTGTATCTATCATTAATTCATCACAAATACACAGTTCACATAGGATAGTGTGTATTTGCTAGAGGTGATTGCTTGGTTTCCTACAAAAGAGTATTATAAGGGCTGTGAGCTTCTTATAAGTTTTCAAACCTGTCTTTCTTATGAGTTTGGAGTGCTTTATCGATATTAGCTCATTAATCTTCACAGCATCCTTGCAAAGAAGACAACAGATATTATCACCGTTCTACACGTGGAGCAACAAATAATGGAAAGGTCAATGCCTCGCCTTGGGTTTATGGTGAGGCAGTAGTGAAGCAGAGCTCATCTTTAGATGCAGAGAGAGCGCATGCACACACCCTGAGCTAAATCCCTCTGCTCCAAGTTTCCACAACTTTTTTGATAAGAATCATGAAGAGTTTTTATTAAATACATATTCATCTTCAACAAACACATTGCAGGGAAATATAAGGGAGATTGGAAGGAAACCCACAGTTTTAAAGACTTAAAAGATTTACAAATCAGGGTGCCTGGGTGGCTCAGTTGTTAAGCATCTACCTTTGGCTCAGGTCATGATCCCAGGGTCCTGGGATGGAGCCCCACGTCGGGCTCCTTGCTTGGTGGGAAGCCTGCTTTTCCCTCTACCTGCTCTGCCTGCTTGTGTTCTCTCTCTTGCTGTCTCTCTCTCTCTGTCAAATAAATAAATAAAATCTTAAAAAAAAAATTTACAAATCAAGTGAATTATGCAATCTTTGGATCATGATTCAAAGTATAAAAAAAATGCATTCATGAAATAATGAAAAGTGAACATTGACTAAATACTTAACGATATTTAATAATTATTGGTGGATGTTTAGGTGTAGTAATGTTATATGGTTATAAGAAGAGCCTTGTTTATGAGATTTTTTTTTTTTAATTTATTTGCGAGAGAGACAATGAGAGACAGAGAGCATGAGAGGGAGGAGGGTCAGAGGGAGAAGCAGACTCCCTGCTGAGCAGAGAGCCCGATATGGGACTCGATCTCGGGACTCCAGGATCATGACCTGAGCCGAAGGCAGTCGCTCAACCAACTGAGCCACCCAGGCGCCCCTATGAGATAGATTCTTAAATACATGTGGATGAATTGATACAATGTCTCAAATTTGTTCCGAAGTCATAAAGGATGGTGGGAGAACATGGTGTACTAAACACTATCTGTTTAATTGTGAGTTGATAATTGAAGCATGTGGGTTCAATCTATTAACCATTATATTTTTATGTTTAAATTTCTTATCATAAAGTTTTTTGTTGTTGTTTTTTGTTTTGCTTTTTAAAGTTTTTAAAAAGAAGAAGACAGCTTCCCTCTGATGAAATTCTGGCTTAATAGGTTCTTTGTGGAGCCCAAGAGCCTTAGTTTTTACAAGACCCTAGGTGATTCTTATGATGAGAAAATTCTTGGAAATACTAAGCCTGGTGACCCATTCTTGAACTCCAAAGAGGCTAACATAAAAAGCAAAATATTCTAACATTCATGATTTATATACATATAATTTTTTTGTGTGGAACTTTGGGTAATACCATATTATTGGTTCAAAATAATTTAAGTTTTCTTTCAAAAGAAAAAGTAATTTATTGCTTTAAAAAGTAATAACATTATTTTAGTAAAAGTCTACTTATGAATTGAGTGGGCTGTACAGATCTATCAGCAGATTTACTGAAAATTGAAGGAGCAAAGTTCATTTTTTGTGAAGAATTTTTCTACATCGGATCAAGATAAATTTACTGACATAAAATAATGTCAAAGTATATCCTATTAGACAAGAATGCAAACTATCACCAGGTCTTAAATAAAGTTTTGATAATTATTTAGGGAAAAGAAAAATAATTTGAAGGTAAAGGTTGATCTTTGCCTTTTCAAAAAATCATGTAACTATGCAAATCTGACATCAGTAATGAGAAATAAAATGTTTCTTTAAAAAAAAGAAAATGCTCATGGTAGTAAAATAGCAACACTATCATATTGCTGATTGAATACAGTTTAACTTAGTTTTTCATGAACTCCTAGGCATTTAGCTGACATTAACAGATTGCATTATCACTTAACTGATACTCATTTGGTGGCAAAATTAGGCCATAGGAGGAACAATTGGCAGAAGATTATCTACAGATGATACAGCTTTTTCTTTTTCTGTCTAACATTATTAGAGAAAAATTTCAAGCAAAGAAAACCTTATCAAATTCTCTCAATAAATTTTAAGAGATAATATTTTTACTGTAAGTTTTTTACAGTATGTTTTTAACTTGCATATAGGTTGAAAATCTGTAGAAATACCATATCTATTAGCAAAATTGACTATTAAGTTAAAATCATTTCATTAATAAGAGGCTAATATAGATCACCATTCAACATCGACATTGACTAGTCAGTTTAATTTAACTAGGAGCAATTATATTACTTATGCTTGTAAAGTATTTGTTCATAGGTCTTTTTTTATTATGCTAATCACCATACATTACATCATTAGTTTTTGCTGTAGTGTTCCATGATTCATGTAGTGTTTGCGTATAACCCCCAGTGTTCCATGCAGAACGTGCCCTCTTTAATACCCATCACCAGGCTAACACATCCCCCCACCCCCCTCCCCTCTAGAACCCTCAGTTTGTTTCTCAGAGTCCATAG
>NW_027769999.1:0-294 GCF_054177405.1 Leptonychotes weddellii
GAACGCCTTGGTGAGAAATGTTTTAAGAATATGGGGTTGGGGGGCGCCTGGCTGGATCAGTCGGTAGAGCATGCGACTCTTGGTCTCCCGGGTCGTGGGTCTGATCCCCACTAGAGATTACTTAAAAACAAACAAAAACCTGGGGTTGGAACTGCAGGTGATGTAAAATCAGGGAAGATAAAATGAGCAAAAACAAAACGGAGGGAGAGGTAGGGCACGGATGCCCACGAATACACCACAAATAGGAAGAAGATAAAGGGAGTTCATTCAAATTGTTAGCGACCTTTTGGCTTC
>NW_027770000.1:0-294 GCF_054177405.1 Leptonychotes weddellii
ACATGGCACCCTTCCCACTGATACTGAATAAGCCGAAAACTCGGGTTACTGTTGATTTTGCCCTAGGGAATTTTACTGAGAAGAGCATTATAGCAGTGGAGCAACTGAGACCCTGTGTGTGTGTGTGTGTGTGTGTGTGTGTGTGTGTGTATAGACAGACAGACAGACAGAAAGGAAACATGAGTTGGCTGCAAGGATTGCTTCTGACCAAGGCGGCTGGTTGACCTTCCTTCTACTTTCCTGTTCATAGTCTCTGCCTGGCACTGATGGAGGAGAACTGAAGCCTTGCTGTCC
>NW_027770001.1:0-294 GCF_054177405.1 Leptonychotes weddellii
AGGTACCCCTAAACATGTAGTGTTGTTGCCCGTTCCGAACTTACTGCTAATGGACCCACACTTGATGTGTTGTGTGTGTGTCGTCTTTCATTTCTTTTTTTTTTTTTTTTTTAAAGATTTTATTTATTTATTTGTGAGAGAGAGAATGAGAGACAGAGAGCACGAGAGGGAGGAGGGTCAGAGGGAGAAGCAGACTCCCCGCTGAGCAGGGAGCCCGATGCGGGACTCGATCCCGGGACTCCAGGATCATGACCTGAGCCGAAGGCAGTCGCTTAACCGACTGAGCCACCCAGG
>NW_027770002.1:0-294 GCF_054177405.1 Leptonychotes weddellii
GCCCACACGGGGGGTCAGCTCGGACGGCCACATGCTGCGCCAGCCAGCCCCTACGACACTGGGCTTGCCCCGAGAAGCAGCACCATCCCACTGGGCTCGGCAGAGAGAACCATCAACTCCAGAGCTGTTGGTTTCACAGGGCGGGCGAAAGCTGTGTTGAGGAATGAGGGGTTTGGCCGGGCGAGGTGGGGGGGCGGGAGACTGTGGTGAGGACACAGCATGAGGCAAAAATCCCACTCCTGGAAGGAGCCCGCAGACCTCGACCAGAGCCTTCAGACTCACTCGATGAGAACA
>NW_027770003.1:0-294 GCF_054177405.1 Leptonychotes weddellii
CGCTGTGGAGGGACGCACAACCCAGGACACTGCAGTCTATAGCAGCACGGACAGAAACAGAGACAGTGTGGCCTGCAGAGCTCACTGAAGAACAGACTGTGATCTCTCTGCTCAGAGGCAGAGGGTTGGAAACGGTCCCTTCTGCTCTGACTTGCAGAAGAGACGCGGAAAGCCGCCAGAGAACAAAAGCCCCCAAAACTGATTCCCACTGAGCCCATCCCCCGCCACAGGGGCCCAGGGCAACTCCACCCGAACCGGGCTGCCTGAGTAACAGCACAGCAGGCCCCTCCCGCA
>NW_027770004.1:0-294 GCF_054177405.1 Leptonychotes weddellii
GTGGTTGCCTTTGAGGAAGGGGGCAATAACTAGAAGGGCAAACAGGACTCTGGAGGGCTGGTGTTCTAACTGAGGAATCAAGGTGCATTCACAGATGAAAATCAAGGCGGACACAATTTGTGTACTTCTTCACAGATCTTATACCTCAATAAAACTGACATTAAATTCTCTGCTTTCCCACACCTTACAAATCACTTGACGTCATTAAGCATTGCAATTTTGAGGCCACACTTTTGGTTGTGAAATGGTTCTCAATGTAATTTTAATAGGCGTTTCATGGTTAAGAGTGTATTA
>NW_027770005.1:0-294 GCF_054177405.1 Leptonychotes weddellii
GAACGCCTTGGTGAGAAATGTTTTAAGAATATGGGGTTGGGGGGCGCCTGGCTGGATCAGTCGGTAGAGCATGCGACTCTTGGTCTCCCGGGTCGTGGGTCTGATCCCCACTAGAGATTACTTAAAAACAAACAAAAACCTGGGGTTGGAACTGCAGGTGATGTAAAATCAGGGAAGATAAAATGAGCAAAAACAAAACTGAGGGAGAGGTAGGGCACGGATGCCCACGAATACACCACAAATAGGAAGAAGATAAAGGGAGTTCATTCAAATTGTTAGCGACCTTTTGGCTTC
>NW_027770006.1:0-294 GCF_054177405.1 Leptonychotes weddellii
CTTTCCAGGACAATAAAGTAGTTTGGTTGAAAAGTTTATTACTTGTACTAATGATGAAAATAGTTCAAGGAGTCCTATTACTATGGATTCCTGGTTGGAATCAATTATATATAGTTTTTCTTTGGTGAAAAGAGGGTCATGCTCATTAAATTCATCATATTTTTTTAAAGATTTTATCTATTTATTTGACAGAGAGAGAGACAGCGAGAGAGGGAACACAAGCAGGGGGAGTGGGAGAGGGAGAAGCAGGCTTCCCGCTGAGCAGGGAGCGCGATGCGGGGCTCGATCCCAGGA
>NW_027770007.1:0-294 GCF_054177405.1 Leptonychotes weddellii
AAAAAAAAAAAAAAAATTAAAAAGGAAGAAATGCTTCCAAATCCATTCTATGAATCTAGTGTAACCCTGATATCAAAGCCAAAAAAGACACTGGAAAAAAAAAAATACAGGCTAATATCTCTGAGGACCACAGATGCAAAAATCCTGAAAAAATTAGCCAACCAAATTCAACAATACATTAAAGGGATCATACACCATTATCAAGTGGGATTTTATTCCAGGGATGCAAGAATGGTTCAATATCTACAAATCAACCAACATGATACACCACCTTAACAAAATGAAAGAAAAATA
>NW_027770008.1:0-3843 GCF_054177405.1 Leptonychotes weddellii
AGAATTCCTCATATCAGTGAGGTCATATGATACATGTGTTTCTCTGATTGACTTATTTAACTCAGCATAACACCCTCCAGTTCCATCCACGTCGTTGCAAATGGCAACATCTCATTCCTTTTGATGGCTGCATAATATTCCATTGTGTATATATACCACATCTTCTTTATCCATTCATCTGTCGATGGACATTTTGGCTTTTTCCATAGTTTGGCTATTGTGGACATTAGACTCATTTTTGAAATATATTTTTTATTCAGGTAAAATTTACAGTGTCTTATTAGTTTCAGGTATACAGTATAATATTTCAACACTTCTATACATTACTCAGTGCTCATCATGGTAAGTGTACTCCTAATCCCCTTCACCTATTTTACCCATCCCCATTCCCACCTCTCTTCTGGCAACCACCAGCTTACTCTCTATATTTAAGAGTCCGGGGTTGTTTTTTGTTTGTTTGTTTCTTTTAATTTGTTCATTTGATTTGTTTCTTATATTCCACATATGAGCAAAATTATTAAGTATTTGTTTTTCTCACACTGACTTATTTCACTTAGCATTATATCTTCTAGATCCATCCATATTGCTGCAAATGGCAAGATTTCATTCTTTTTTATGGCTGAGTAATAATTCCATTGTGTATGTGTGTGTGTGTGTGGTGTGTACATACACACACCACACACATATATACCACATCTTCTTTCACCATTCATCTATGGATGGACACTTGGGTTGCTTTCATATCTTGGCTATTGTAAATAAGGCTGCAGTAAACATAGGGGTGCACATATCTTTTTGAAATAGTATTTTGTTTTCTTTAGGTAAATACCAGTAGCCAACACTATTTATTGAAGATACTGTCTTTTCAGGAACTGTATGTTCCTGTTTCCTTTGTTGAAGATTAATTACCTGTATATGTATGGACTTATTTCTGGACTCTATTCTGTTCCACTGATCTATGTTTTTGTTTTTGTGCCAATACCATACTGTTTTGATTACTATAGCTTTGTAGTATACTTTGAAATCAAGGGACATGATACCTCTAGCTTTGTTCTTTCTCAAGATTGCTTTGGCTATTTGGAGTCTTTTGTGGCTCTATACATATTTTAAGATTATTTGTTCTATTTCTGAGAAAAATTTCATTGGTATCTTGATAGTGATTGCATTCAATCTATAGACTACTTTGGGTGGTATGGATATTTTAACAATAC
The DNA here is from genome assembly GCF_054177405.1 of Leptonychotes weddellii. Taxonomy (NCBI): domain Eukaryota; kingdom Metazoa; phylum Chordata; class Mammalia; order Carnivora; family Phocidae; genus Leptonychotes; species Leptonychotes weddellii. Next base: position 1,212 of record NW_027770008.1, read on the forward strand.
TAATTCTTCCAATTCATGAGCACAGTGTATCTTTCCATTTATTTGTACTGTCTTCAGTTTCTTTCATCATTGTCTTACAGATTTTAGAGTTCAGGTCTTTCATGTCCTTGGTTACATTTATTCCTAGGTATTTTATTCTTTTTGATGCAATTGTAAATGGGATTGTTTTCTTAATTACTCTTTCTGATAGTTCATTATTAGTATATAGAAATGCAACAAATTTCTGTATATTAATTTTGCATCCTGCAACTTTAGTGAATTTATTTATTAATTCTAGTAGTTTTTTTGGTGGAACCTAGCATTTTCTATATACAGCATCATGTAGTCTGCAAATAGTGACAGTCTTACTTCTTTTCCTATTTGGATGCCTTTTTTTTTTTTTGTCTTATTGCTGTGGCTAGGACTTCCAGTACTGTTGAATAAAAGTGGGAAGAGTTGGCATCCTCGTCTTGCTCCTGTTCTAAGAGAAAAAGCTTTTAGCTTTTCACTCTTGAGTATGATCTTAGCTATGGGTTGCCATATATGGCATTTATTATGTTGTAGTATGTTCCTTTTGTACCAACTTTGTTCTAAGTTTTTATAATGAATGGATGTTGAATTTTATTGAATTCCTTTTTTGCATCTATTGAGATGATCATATGATTTTTATCCTTATTTTTGTTAATGCAGTGTATCATGTATCATGTTGATTAATTTGTGGATACTGAACCACCCTTTCGTCCCTGGAATAAGTCCCATTTGATCATAATGTTTGATTCTTTTTTTTAAATTTTTTTATTTTTTAAAGATTTTATTTATTTATTTGACACACAGAGAGAGACAGAGAGAGGGAACACAAGCAGGGGGCGTGGGAGAGGGAGAAGTAGGCTTCCCGCCGAGCAAGGAGCCCAATGCGGGGCTTGAACCCAGGACCCTGGGATCATGACCTGAGCCGAAGGCAGATGCTTAACGACTGAGCCACCCAGGCGCCCCTGTTTGATTCTTTTAAAGCATTGTTGAATTTGGTTTGCTAATATGCTGTATAGGATTTTTATATCAATGTTCATCATGAATATTAGCCTATAGTTTTCTTTTTTAATGATAGGTAATGTTGGCCTTATAGAATGAGTTTGGAAGCATTCATTCCTCTTCAATTTTTGTAATACTTTGAGAAGAACAAGTATTAACTTTTCTTTAAATGTTTTGTAGAATTTGCTTGTGAAGTCATCTAGTCCTGGACTTTTGTTTGCTGGAAGTTTTTGGATTACTGATTCAATTTCATTACTAGTAATTAGTTCAAATTTTCTATTTCTTCTTGGTGTAGTCTTGGAAGACTGTATATTTTAGGAATTTATGCATTTCTTCTAGGTTCTCCTATTTGCTGGCATGTAATTGTTTATCATGGTCTCTTATAATCCTTTGTATTTCTGTGGTATTGGTTGTAACTTCTTCTCTTTAACTTGATTTTGTTTATTTGTGCCCTCTCTTTTTCTTGATGAGTCTGGATAAAGATTTATCAATTTTATTTATCTTTTCAAAGAACCAGCTCTTCATTTCACTCATCTTTTCTGTTGTTTTTAAGTCTATTTCATTTATTTCCACTCTGATCTTTATTATTTCCTTCCTTCTATGATTTAGGGCTTTGTTTAGTTTTTCTTAGTTCCTGTAGGTATAAGATTACAATGTTCATTTGAGATTTTTGTTTCTTGAGGTAGGCCCTTTTTGCAATAAACTTCCCCGTTAAAACTACTTTTGTTGCAACCCATAGATTTTGGACTACTGTGTTTCCACTTCCATTTGTTTCTAGGTATTTTTTTACTTCCTCTTTATTTACATATTAGTTGTTTAGTAGTATGTTGTTTAGTCGCCACATGTTTGTGGGTTTTTTCCCCAGTTTTCTTCCTGTACTTGATTTCTAGTTTCTTAACATTGTAGTTGAAAAATATGCTTGATAATGATTTCAACCTTCTTAAATTTATTGACACTTGTTTTGTGGCTTAGTAAGTGGTTTGATCTGGAGAATGTTCCATGTGCACTTGAAAAGAATGTATATTCTGCTCTTTTTGCATGGAATGTCTGTACATGCATGTATGTATGTATAAAGTTCATCTGGTCTAATGTGTCATTTCTTGTTGGATTTTTTCCTTAATCATTATTGTGTGATGGCCTTGTCTCTTGTTACTTCGTTTTAAAGTCTGTTTGGCCATTTAAGTTCAAGCATATTCTAAATGCACTACATTTTTACTCCTCCCACACCATGTTTTAGGTTTTTGAAGTCATAGTTTAAAGCTTTTTTTTTTTTTTAAAGTTTTTATTTATTTATTTGACAGAGACAGTGAGAGAGCACAAGCAGGGGGAACAGCAGAGGGAGAGGGAGAAGCAGGCTCCCCACCAAGCAGGGAGCCCGACGCGGGGCTCGATCCCAGAACCCTGGGATCATGACCTGAGCCGAAGGCAGACGCTCAACCATCTGAGCCACCCAGGCGCCCCTGAAGTCATATTTTACATCTTACTATTTTGTGTATCCCTTGACTAATTATTGTAGGTCTAGATGGTTTTATTACTTTTGTCTTTTAACCTTGTACAAGCTATGCAGGTGGCTGAACCACTACCTTTATTATATGTTTATCTTTAAATCTTTTTTTTTTTTTTT
>NW_027770009.1:0-294 GCF_054177405.1 Leptonychotes weddellii
ATTTTATTTATTTGACAGAGACACAGCGAGAGAGGGGAACACAAGCAGGGGGGGTGGGAGAGGGAGAAGCAGGCTTCCCGCCGAGCAGGGAGCCGGATGCGGGGCTCGATCCCAGGACCCTGGGATCTTGACCTGAGCCGAAGGCAGACGCTTAACCGACTGAGCCACCTAGGCATCCCAATAATTTTCTTTTCTCTTAGTGTCCTTGTCTGGTTTTGGTATCAGGGTAATGCTGGCCTCATAAAATGAGTTTGGAAGTGCTCCTGCCTCTTAGGTTTTTGGAAGAGTTTGAAA
>NW_027770010.1:0-294 GCF_054177405.1 Leptonychotes weddellii
GCCCACACGGGGGGTCAGCTCGGACGGCCACATGCTGCGCCAGCCAGCCCCTACGACACTGGGCTTGCCCCGAGAAGCAGCACCATCCCACTGGGCTCGGCAGAGAGAACCATCAACTCCAGAGCTGTTGGTTTCACAGGGCGGGCGAAAGCTGTGTTGAGGAATGAGGGGTTTGGCCGGGCGAGGTGGGGGGGCGGGATACTGTGGTGAGGACACAGCATGACGCAAAAATCCCACTCCTGGAAGGAGCCCCCAGACCTCGACCAGAGCCTTCAGACTCACTCGATGAGAACA
>NW_027770011.1:0-294 GCF_054177405.1 Leptonychotes weddellii
TAATGCTTAGCTAATAGCATTGTTGGGATAATTAAATAGCATAGTGACGGACACATTGTCGATATTAAATAAAAGTTATTTGTGTTTTCCATTAACTGTACAGAAGTTACAGTTATGAGACAGAACTGTAATGGTTCTTATGAGAATTTTTAGCAGCTTTATTGAGATATAATTTACAAGGCATAAAATCCATTGTTTTAAATACACAATTCAGTGGGTTTTTAATATACTTCCATAGTTGTGCAATCATTACCATAATCTCATTTTAGAACATTTTATAACCTCCAAAAGAAA
>NW_027770012.1:0-294 GCF_054177405.1 Leptonychotes weddellii
AAAAAAAAAAAAAAAAACATCCTAAAATCCTCCAGGGGTGTGTATGTTAGAGGCATCATGTAGGCAAAACCAAACAGATTACCAATAAAAGAATCAGAATTTTAAGTGTCCAGCTAACTAGCTAAATTACTAATTACTAATTCCACAGAATATTAGAGGAAAGTGAACATGTTTTGAAATGTCAAGAACAGAATTATTTTGACTCAATTTTTTTTTTCAATCCTCAAAAACAAGAAGTGTTCCATATACCTATCCATTTTAATCAGGAATACAAACAAAATGAAAAGGAACCAA
>NW_027770013.1:0-294 GCF_054177405.1 Leptonychotes weddellii
CTTTCCGGGGAGTACAGTTCACAAAGAAAGAGGCCATTTTCCCGATCTGGTGAGATGAGAACTTGACTTCTTTTTTTTTTTAAAGATTTTATTTATTTATTTGAGAGAGAGAGAATGAGAGACAGAGAGCACGAGAGGGAAGAGGGCAGAGGGAGAAGCAGACCCCCCGCCGAGCAGGGAGCCCGATGCGGGACTCGATCCAGGGACTCCAGGATCATGACCTGAGCCGAAGGCAGTCGCTTAACCGACTGAGCCACCCAGGCGCCCCTTCATTCCCACTTCTAATAGACAATC
>NW_027770014.1:0-294 GCF_054177405.1 Leptonychotes weddellii
ACAATATTTGTCCTTTGTATCTAGCTTATTTCACTTTGCATAATGTCTTTAAGGATCATCCCTACTGCAGCATGTGTCTGAACTCCATTCCTTTTATTTTTTTTTTTTTTAAAGATTTTATTTATTTATTTGAGAGAGAGAATGAGACAGAGAGAGAGAGCATGAGAGGGGGGAGGATCAGAGGGAGAAGCAGACCCCCCGCTGAGCAAGGAGCCCGATATGGGACTCGATCCCGGGACTCCAGGATCATGACCTGAGCCGAAGGCAGTTGCTTAACCAACTGAGCCACCCAGG
>NW_027770015.1:0-294 GCF_054177405.1 Leptonychotes weddellii
GGTTCTTGTCTCAGGTCTGTTTGTTCTTAGCAACACGATTTGAAGAAGTTAGGTGATCTCTGAATTCTGGTCTGTAAATTGGGGGTTATAACACTCGTCTGCTTTGCAGCCTTGCGACGAAACTCGATGGAACAATGGGTGTGAAAGCATTTATGAATCTCTGAGGTGTCGGAAAACTTCAAGTTGCTCCCAAATATAATTTTCAAAGCAAACTCTAGAACTACAGATTTCCCATACACAGAGCCTACATTGCTTATTTCAAGGAAGATTGAAAATGGGCTGCTTATTTGCATA
>NW_027770016.1:0-294 GCF_054177405.1 Leptonychotes weddellii
AGAGCCAAAAGAACTGAAAGCAGAGTCTCAAAGAGATATTTGTACAGCCATGTTCATAGCATTATTCACAATAGCTGAAATTTGGAAGCAACCCAAGTGTCCATTGATGGATGAGAAGATAAGTAAAATGTGGTATGTACATACAATGAACACTACTCAGTCTTTTTTTTTTTTTTAAAGATTTTATTTATTTATTTGAGAGAGAGAGAATGAGAGAGAGCAAGCACATGAGAGGGGGGAGGGTCAGAGGGAGAAGCAGACTCCCCGCCGAGCAGGGAGCCCGATGCGGGACTC
>NW_027770017.1:0-294 GCF_054177405.1 Leptonychotes weddellii
AAGCCTGCTTGTCCCTCTCCCACTCCCCCTGCTTGTGTTCCCTCTCTTGCTGTGTCTCTCTCTGTCAAATAAATAAATAAAATCTTAAAAAAAAAGAAATGTAAAATCCAATGCAATGTATAATGTGTAGAAACAACCTTTAAGGAGGCACCTGTGTGGCTCAGTCGTTAAGCGTCTGCCTTCGGCTCAGGTCATGATCCCAGGGTCCTGGGATCGAGCCCCGCATCGGGCTCCCTGCTCGGCGGGAGGCCTGCTTCTCCCTCTCCCACTCCCCCTACTTGTGTTCCCTCTCTC
>NW_027770018.1:0-294 GCF_054177405.1 Leptonychotes weddellii
GGCGAGTATTATTTTAGTCCAAGCTATTCATTTAACCACTTAAGAACATGGAGGCTGGAAGTTTAAATGATTTGCCACAGATGAGAGGTATAACATCTAGCTCAGTGATTTCTTCAGTTTACCATTTTGCCTGTAGATATCTTAACTTTATTTTTTCTAGCCATTGCATGGTTCCTTAGTGGAGCTATCACTTCTATTAAAAAATCATCATAAGTGGATGGAATTTGGAGACCTTGTATAGCAACTCCTTTATTTTGCAGACAAGAATACTAAAGTGCTGACAAGCCTTATGAA
>NW_027770019.1:0-3842 GCF_054177405.1 Leptonychotes weddellii
TGATGCAAAATATAGAAACAGAAGGAAAGCTTCCATACTCATTCTATGAGGCCAGCATTACCTTAATCCCCAAACCAGGCAAAGAGAATTTCAGACTGATATCCCTGATGAATATGGATTCCAAAATCCTCAACAAAATCCTAGCTAATAGGATCCAACAATACATTAAAAGGATCATCCACCATGACCAAGTGGGATTTATCCCTGGGATGCAAGGGTGGTTCAACATCCGCAAATCAATCAATGTGATAGAACACATTAATAAGAGGAGAGAGAAGAACCATATGGTCCTCTCAATTGATACAGAAAAAGGATTTGACAAAATACAGCATCTTTTTCTGATTAAAACTCTTCAGAGAATAGGGATAGTGGGAACATTCCTCAAGTTCATAAAATCCATCTATGAAAAACCCACAGCGAATATCATCCTCAATGGGGAAAAGCTGAGAGCCTTTCCCTTAAGATCAGGAACACGTCAAGGATGCCCATTCTCACCAGTATTGTTTAACATAGTAATAGAAGTCCTAGCAACAGCAATCAGACAACAAAAAGAAATAAAATGTACTCAAATTGGCAAAGAAGAAGTCAAACTCTCTCACTTAACAGATGACATGATACTTTATGTGGAAAGTCCAAACGACTCCACCCCCAAATTACTAGAACTCATCCAGCAATTCAGTAATGTGGCAGGATACAAAATCAATGCACAGAAATCACTTGCTTTCTCATACACTAACAATGCAACTGTAGAAAGATAAATTAGGGAAATGATTCCATTTACAATAGCACCAAAAACCATAGGATACCTGGGAATAAAACAAACCAAAGAAGTAAAGGATCTGTACTCTACAGAACACTCATGAAAGAAAATGAAGAAGACACAAAAAGATGGAAAAACATTCCATGCTCATGGATTAGAAGAATAAACATTGTTATCACTTTATTTTCAATCTGCTTTTGTCTTTAGTTCTGAAATGAGTCTCCTGTAGGCAGTATATAGATGGATCTTGCATTTCTATCCATTTTATCACCCTATGTCTTTTTATTGGAGCATTTAGTACAACTACATTCAACATAATTATTGATAGGTATGTACTTAATGCCATTTTAGTACTTGTTTTGTGGTTGTTTTTGTAGTTCTTTGTGTTCCTTTCTTCTCTTCTTTTTTTCTCATGGTTTGCTGGCTTTCTTCAGTGATAGATTACTTTCTCTTCTTTTGCATATTTATTAGTGGTTTTTGATTTGTGGTTACCATTATGTTGTATATAACATCTTATGCATATAGCAGTCTATATTAAGTTGATGACCACTTAAGTTTGAACCCATTCTAAAAGCACTATATTTTTACTCCTCCCCCATCATATTGTAGGTATATGGTTTCATACTTTGCACCCTTTTGTGAATCCCTTGACTTTTATAGACATCCTTAATTTTTACTACTTTTGTGCTTCCTTCTTTTCTTACTCCTGCTTATCGCCTTTCCTTTCCACTCAAAGAATCCCATTTAACATTTCTTCTAAGGCTGCTTTATTGGTAATGATTCCTTTAACCTTTGTTTGTCTAGGAAACTCTTTATGTCTCCTTCTATTCTGAATGATAGTCTTGCTGGATAAAATATTGATTACAGTTTTTTTTTTTCTTTCATAACTTTGAATACATCATGCCACTCCCTTCTGGCCTGCAAAGTTCCTGCTGAAAAATAAGCTGATAGCCTTAAGGGGTTTCCCTTCTATGTAACTGTTTTCTCTTGATGCTTTTAAAATTCTCTTTATCAGTCTTTTTGCCATTTTAATTGCTACTTGTTGGTGTGGACCTCCTTGGGTTTATTTTGTTGGGGGCTCTCTGTGCCTTCTGGATCTGGATTTTTGTTTCCTTTCCCACATACAGGAAGTTTTCAGCTATTATTCCTTCAAATACATTTTCTGCCCACCTTTCTCTCTCTTCTCCTTACGCAGTTCCTGTCATGCAAATGTTATTATGGTCGATGGTATTGCTTCGTTCCCTTAATTTATTCTCATTTTTTATTCCTTTTGTTTTCTTTCTCCTCTTCAGGTTGGTCTCTTTTCATTATTCTGTCCTCCAGGTCACTGATCTGTTCTGCTTCCTCTAGTCATCTATTTATTTCCTCTACTGTATTTTTAATTATTGAATTATTCATCTCTGGTTATTTTTATATTTTCTTTATTGTGGGTCTCACTGAGATCCTCCACTCTTTTCTCAAGTCCAGTTAGTATCTTTATGACAATTACTTTAAGATTTTATTTTTATTTATTTGACAGAGAGAGACACAGCAAGAGAGGGAACACAAGCAGGGGGAGCGGGAGAGGGAGAAGCAGGCTTCCCACCTAGCAGGGAGCCTGATGAGGGGCTCGATCCCAGGACCCTGGGATCATGATCTGAGCCGAAGGCAGACGCTTAACGACTGAGCCACTCAGGCGCCCCATGACAATTACTTTAAATTCTCTATATTTGTTTGTTTAGGTCTCTTGCTATGATTGTCCTGTTCTTTAATTTGTGACATATTCCTCTGCCTCCTCATTTTGTCTGTGTCTATGTGTTAGGAAAGTCAGCTAAGTCTCCTGTTCTTCTTAGTGGTCTTTTGAGTATAGTGTCCTATAGTGCTCTGTAGTAAAATGTCTATTTACCAGAAACTGTCACTTTAGGGGTATCTCCTATGTGTGTTATGTGTGCTGCACTTTGTGGCTGAGTTTTGTTTTCAGTCCAGTCATGCACAGTTGTGCTCTTTGCCTGTTTTGGGGAAGGTTTTAGTCCCCTGGGGGAGCCTTGGGCTAGAGTCAGACTAGGCATTTGCCAAAGCTACCATTATATATACAACTGTAGGACATAATCCCTGTGTTGTCCCTGAGAATCTGCTCCCTGTCCAGTGCTGAGTCCACAGTAAGAGTGGTATATATTGTTATCTTCCCCTCCCCAGGGAAGGATCACATTGAAGTCATTCTTGTCTCTTCTGTTAGCAAGCTAGGTAGAGAGCATCTGAGGTGGTTTCTGCAAGTGTTCTTTTATGTATAAACCAGCACATATTTTCTTTACAAATAACCATAAAATATATTTAACATGGAAAAAGGCATAAATCATATTTAGATGTTTACTAAAGTACAGATGTTTGAAAAATTGAAAAAGTTATAGGTTCTACAGATTAAACTTTTATATCACTGCATAATGTCATTCATATTGTCTTCCCTGTACACACACACACACACAATTGTGGTTGTGTTAGACTATATTTAGTTCAAATTTATAAAGTCTTACAAACTCAGCAACACAAAGGAAGCAACAGTAAAATATGTATAAAATCTACAACCAAACAAGATTTTCAAAATTTCCCACTGTACAGATTTTCTATTACATTTAGTTGCTTAATAACACACTCATGAATTTCTACTCTCCAATCTCTTTATATACATAAAGGTATATGTGAATAATGGAAAATCCTAATCCAGACCTACATTTCTTCAAGTTCATATATACCCAATTTGTTTTCTCAGGCAAGCTCAAATATTCTTGTGTCTTTGCAGATGTGGATTCCTGTTCTCCGAAAATCTTGTTTCAGTCATTCAAAGGCAGTCGAAGTTAGAGGTATTGCCAATCTTTGAGTCTTTTCAACACAGTGAGTAGTTTCAATTTTCTCTGAAGGACAATCTACAGATCAAAACTTTAACATGTTTTAACATCATCTTCTCTATCTATAAGCAGTTTCCCAGTGAAGTCTTTTACATGGAAATTCAAATGTCTGAGATACTCATTATCTTTAGGGTAAAGAAATGCTTGGCAGACTTTTATCTTTGACCAGTTTATATGGCCCTAATGTCCTTGTGCCTGTG
>NW_027770020.1:0-294 GCF_054177405.1 Leptonychotes weddellii
AGCAGTTTAACTGCTAATAGTAATGTTTGCATTATACTCTTAATATTATTTCTAAAAATTCTGAAATATAAGAAATATAAGAATAGATGAATAAAGAGAAAAGACAGAAAGTGTATTTAAAAGTTTCTTAGCCCTGTATTATTTATAACTCTGAATTGTAAGATCCAAAAGGAGCTAATGAATTTTAAATTTCATTTCTATTTCAGATTTCTGACAAGCAAAAAGACATTTAATGACTTTCAACAGTATTGAACATTCCCATCTAGTACCAATAACACAATTCTTGTGTTCTAA
>NW_027770021.1:0-294 GCF_054177405.1 Leptonychotes weddellii
AGCCTTGAGGATCCTGGGCTCACCTCCCACAGACCCTCAGCCAGAGGGAAGCATGAGGTGAAGCTGACTGTGGAGGGGTCCAAATATAACCCCTGGTTCTCTTCCCTGCCATCCTGAAAAAAGCGCCTGTGAGAGATAAAGAGGATCCACCTGGGGTGGCAGGCCCACATCCTGTTCTTTCACGCTTCCCTTTTGGCAGTCTGGTGGGTCAAATATACAGGTTTATTCAAGAGTCTTCCAGGGAACAGCTCCTATTTGAACGATGGGAGTGGTGAAAGTTTAATTGGAGACACC
>NW_027770022.1:0-294 GCF_054177405.1 Leptonychotes weddellii
CAAATGATTATCATTTACTTCTGTAAGGAGGATAAGGGCACTCAAAATTCTGAATTACTTTAATATAAACTCAGAGTTTGAGATTTTCTGGGCCACTTAAGTGAATAACAACCAGGCTACATGTGCTAATTGGTTTAATTTTGATTCCTTCATACTACTTTAGTATACTAGCAAACTTTAGTATCCTGATTCAAACCAATTCCTCAGACCTTGTGGACCCTAACAGCTCCAACTTTTGCTCATTAACCCTTCAAAATTAGTGAAAAGTAACTAGTTGCCCCATCAGAAATAACA
>NW_027770023.1:0-294 GCF_054177405.1 Leptonychotes weddellii
ATTTCCCAAATGTGTGGCTGGTGGAGCACTCCCCCAGGGTGTGCAGGAGGACGCTTTTCTGTGAGAAGGCAGAAGAATGGACTGTCTCCTGGTGATTTCTTTTTTTTTTTTTAAAGATTTTATTTATTTATTTGAGACAGAGAGAATAAGAGACAGAGAGCATGAGAGGGAGGAGGGTCAGAGGGAGAAGCAGACTCCCCGCCGAGCAGGGAGCCCGATGCGGGACTCGATCCCGGGACTCCAGGATCATGACCTGAGCCGAAGGCAGTCGCTTAACCAACTGAGCCACCCAGG
>NW_027770024.1:0-294 GCF_054177405.1 Leptonychotes weddellii
GTCCTGCAGCATGTCCTCCCACCATCTTGTCACAAATGGCAGAATTTCCTTTTTTCTCATGGATGAATAATATTCCATTTTGTATGTACATATCGCATCTTTTTTATCCATTTGTCCATCAGTGGATACTTAGGACTTAGGTGGTTTCCAAATCTTGGCTACTGTGAATAATGCTGCAATGAACATGGGAATGCAGATATGTTTTTGAGATACTGATTTGATTTGTTCAGAATATACACCCAGAAGTGGAATTGCTGGGCCATATGAGTTTTCCACAGTGGCTGCACCAATTTA
>NW_027770025.1:0-294 GCF_054177405.1 Leptonychotes weddellii
AAATACTCGATGTCACTGGAAAAAACTCATCGGTAATTTTTATATGTAACCCTGCCCACCCTGCCAACACATACACATGGGAGAACTCATATCCATTTAGGGATCCCTTGGCCATAATTTCAAGGCTTGGCAGAAATGGATTTCCTCAAGAAAAAGGAGTCTCCAGCCCAACTCTCGAGTTGGTCTGAGGTGTCCCTTCTCTACACATAAATTTATCAATTTACAGGAAAAAAAATAAAATCAATGAGTCAAATTTTTTACTTAAAAAATTTTCGGGCGCCTGGGTGGCTCAGT
>NW_027770026.1:0-294 GCF_054177405.1 Leptonychotes weddellii
TGGAGACACATGAATGACCATCGTGGTGGATGGGGTCATGGTAAGTTGGAGGGATTTCCCTCCCAAGGACCCCGTCAGACTCTCAGCAGCCACAAGTAATGTCAGTCTAGTTTTTTTGTAGGTTAATTTTCCAGAAGGCAATGATGATGACATTCTTGGTTTTACCTCCTAAGGTGAACCAACTCAGATAAAAAAAAAAATAGGTATCTTAGTTAAAAATGCTTTGCTTCATTCTAAAAGCCGTATAAATTCACTATAGGGAAATTAGGAGGGAGAGAGAGCATCAAAAATAAA
>NW_027770027.1:0-294 GCF_054177405.1 Leptonychotes weddellii
GTTGAGGGGTGGGGAGAGGGAGAGGGAGAGAGAGAATCCCAAGCCGACTCCACACCGAGTGTAGAGCCCAATGCAGGGCTCAATCTCACAACTCCGAGATCACGACCTGAACCGAAATCAAGAGTCGGACACTTAACCGACTGCACCAGCCAGGCGCCCCTTTGATTTATGTGTTACTAAAGAAAAGTTCGAGCATACACGGAAATAGCAGCAGAGACTGACAAAACCCTACCCCTCTGTTATAATAGTATCAACCCACGACCAAGGCTGCTTCGGTGCCAACCCACCCCACAA
>NW_027770028.1:0-294 GCF_054177405.1 Leptonychotes weddellii
CCTGAGACATCTATCAGATTGACTGAGAAATTCAACAATTTATAGACATTCCTTAGCTGAAAACAGAAAATAAAACTGCCTGTTCAAAAGATAATATCTGATAATTTTAGTATTGATGAACGACAGAAATCCTCTGATTTAGGAAACATTGGAGGCAAGGTAAGTTGAGAGAGAGAGAGAAAGAGAAAGAAAGAAAGAAAGAAGGAAAGAAAGAAAAGAGAAGGAAGGAAGGAAAGAAAAGAAAGAAAGAAAGAAAGAAACAGAAAGAAAGAAAGAAAAAGAAAAGATCATATA
>NW_027770029.1:0-3842 GCF_054177405.1 Leptonychotes weddellii
ATAGCAGGAGGGGAAGAATGAAGGAGGGGAAATTGGAGGGGGAGATGAACCATGAGAGACGATGGACTCTGAAAAACAAACTGAGGGTTCTAGAGGGGAAGGGGGTGGGAGGATGGGTTAGCCTGGTGATGGGTATTAAAGAGGGCATGAATTGAATGGATCACTGGGTGTTATACGCAAACAATGAATCATGGAACACTGCATCAAAATTAATGATGTAATGTATGGAGATTAACAGAACATAATTAAAAAAAAAAAGAAATGCTGCATCTCAGGCTCCACCTGAAATCTACTGAGTCAGAGTGTGCATTTTAATGAAATCTCCAGGGGATTTGTAGGCACATTTATTAGTTTCAGAGAAATACTGACATAACTGCATCTAGCATTGTCCTCTTCAACCAGAATATCCTTTCACTAAATACTAGTTTGTCCTCCCATTAAGCTGTTCATCTACAATACTCTGAATATGATAATCATTTATAACAATCATTTGTTTGTGTTTCTCATCTATTAGATTGTCAGCTTCATAGTGGTAGGGATCTTTGTATTCCAAAGACTTGGCTTTATGTTGATACATAGTAAATGCTTAATAAATATTTATTGACAAGGTAATTAACAAATGTGCAACATTTAGATATGTATAATGAAGGTAAAAATGGTGTCTAGACACTGAAATTCTAAATACCACACTAAAAATTCTAGTTGATTAAGGTAATGGTATCATACAATCTTTGGATAGTATACATGAGTTCACTTGTTGATCGTAACTTTAGAATTCACTCATCTATGAAGATGAATTAAATTTAATTCATTGGTGTGCTTATGAGTCTCATAATCTAATACACTGTTTTTGTAATTTCACTTTTAGAATTATATTGCCCTATATTGAACAAAAATAAGAGCTGGAAAGGATTACAGAGAGAAACAAAAAACAAGGGGCAAAACTCTTGTCATATATATTAGAAAGTTGCCAAAACTTTGGAAGGTTTAAATGTAGATCAGCTAGGAACCCAGCCACTCAGACTAGCCTGATAGGGGCTGGAGCATATTCTCCTTGAAGCACAATGATATAGCATAGTATGAGGTACCCAAAAGACACAGTGACCTCAAGATAATAACACTAGAATAATTTCAGATAGACATCAGTACCAAAGACAATGCCTGGCATACTAAATTGAAGCTGCTGAACAAATATTTATTAAATGAATTAATATCGTGGATTCATAAAAAAATAGAGCAGAATTGTAGATATTCTAACAATGAGTAGAGCATTTTGGGAAATGGAAAATTGCATAGAAAATTATTTCAAATATGCTTTGGGATTATCTCAGATATGCTCACAGACAATTCTGTCAGTATTACATAATAGTCCATCTCTGCTACCATTTTGCTAGTTCTGTTGCCTATGTAGGGACACTGACCCTTTCAAGAGTGCAACTATTTTTTTCTCCCGTGCAGTGCCACCCCATCACACACTGGAGTTATTTGGACTGGACCACATTACTTCCAACACTCTTTTGCCTGGAACTCACTTGCCTTTAGATCCCTGAACCTACTGGGTCACTGGGTACAACTGTGATTATCATGTATTCTGATTCAAAGGACATTGCCAGTGGCTCATTTGGAGTATCATCTTTTTTCCCCCTAGTCATTATCACCGCCCTCATTACACACTACTCATAACTCTCCCTAAGCACCAAAGCCTTTTCTATAAGATTCAAGAAGGTCTATATCAATTAGGGTCCTGGCAGAAAAGAAATTACATATGTAATTTTCACAATTTGAAGAGAGTTAAATAAAGGGATGATTTACAAAGGTGGGGACAGGGACAAAGTCAAGAGGGTAAAGATGGGTATGGGGAGCAAATACATGATATCTAGCACAATGTCAAACTAGGGGAGAGCGTTTATGATGAGGGGGATTTCTTCCCCATACTATAGCATTTTTTTATCAGAGTTTCTCAACCATGACAGAACCAAGAGTCTTCAAACATGCCAAATGTGCCCAGAGAGGCTAAGTCACAGTTGGTTCAGAACCATTTTCAGATGAAAGACCTGCAAAGTTGAATATATTCAGGTTTAATTTGTTAAAATTAACTACTGGTGATCCTATCTATTATTTCACCCAGTGAGTTTATGCACTGAAGGGAGCATGAGTAAGAGATATTTATATAATACATCTTTATTGGGTATATTTTCTCATGACTTTCATTGTTTGGTCTCTTTCCTGTGATACTAATGCTTAAAAAATCTATTTGATTTCATGCAGAATAGGCTTTAAGCCTAAACTAATTCATCTGGTGATCAACCAAAACATCAATCTTCTCCAATCCTGAAAGAAAAACTGGGTTTGTTGATCTTATTGAGTGATGATGTCTTCTGAAGATATTCCCAAAAGTAATTCTAGCTCTATTAAACTTTTACCTTACCCACGTGGCCTCTATGTAAGACTTCACTCCACTCTGGTGATATTGATGCCCTGGTGCTCCATGGAATGTTCAATGCAATGGCCACCTTCTCAATTTCAATCTATTGTCTTCTCTCATTAAAAAAAAAAAAAAATGAATGGCTTTCCCCCTCCAACAACCAAGGAACTCATATTGGGTCAATGGGTATAAGGTTTGGATTTTCACTGAGGCATATTTTCAGAAAATTTTTTAGTTCCCCATAGAAATGAATTTGTAGTTCTTTGAACTAGTACAAATATATGGTTAAGCTATAGCAATGGATATAATCCAGGCTCACATTATATTTTCTAGCTATATAGCCATTTTGTGTCTTTAGGTATATTTATGGTATATATAATTATAGATTATTTGAACAGAAAAATAAATTGTTCTTCCTTTGACAGTCCCAAAAAAGAAATCAATCCCAACAGTGACTGACTTTTATAATAATGCAGAAGGGGAGAAACTTGCCCAAAGTCATACTCTAGTGCAGCATCCTAAAAAGCTACAAGTAGTAAAAATCAAATAAAATAACTTATGCAGAACTTTTGGATAAATTGTAAAGTTTTATGCAACTCTAAGGGTTCTTGTAACATTCAGTTTGTGAAAGAAGTGGAATGAACAGCTCCTGTCATGATTTAAAAAGTTGCCCCCCGTGCTTACATTCTGAAAGTCCTTATGATATTTCAACAATCACTGGGAAATAGCTATGGAAGTGTTATTGATGATACTTTCAGGGGTTACTTGATAGGCTCAGGAATGTGTTCCAGTGTAGGTAGCTATTGGAAAAGAAAGTATGTTAGATAGGAAAAAAGAAGGGACAACAGAGCCAGAGTGGAAAAGGGGCAAGAGGTAAATGTGCTAAACTTCGCTTGATCCACAATAAACCAATATTGCCTAGAGTTTGTCCCTAGGTAAAACTGTTTCTAAGAGAAAAATATATATATAGATGTGAACAATCCAGCAAAATATCCTATTTGCCTTGATAAAAGGACTAGAAAGCAGAGATATATGAAATAAGATCAGTTCATAAGGACATAAAGATAAGCTTTTGTATTTATCTTCAAAGCAATGTGTGGATTATATTTTTCTGTGTGTGCCAAATCATACTTTTTTTCCAGCTTATCTCCCTGGTCTACAAATGGCTATCTTTTCCTCTTTACTAGGAATAATCTCTACTGGAAGTTTTCATTCTGAGGAGGGCACCATTTATTTGCTAAAATAAATAAAATGATTAAAAATTAATGATATTCTAAAAGATTTACTTCCTCTGTATGGAGAGTTATTCTTCATTCAAAACATATTGATTGGTAAACCACTGTGTGAAAACTACCAGAATCTGGGATTTAAAAATCAACGATACTGCTGGAGTGTCAATAATCTACCTGAAATGGGC
>NW_027770030.1:0-294 GCF_054177405.1 Leptonychotes weddellii
TTACTGGAATGGAAATTTTATTCAGAGTTGGTGAAATTCCGTTGTAGATTTGGAGGGTTCTTTAAAGGCTATACTTTTTAATTCACATTAGCTGCATCCTGGTTTTGTCCGTTGTGTTTACATCCTGAACATCTATAGATGAAGACATTTTTACTTCTCACAAATGAGGGACACATCAACCCATCATGCTCACATCTCTGGCTTGGAGAGCCAGTCTTCCTTCACCAGAGTCCCCAGATGAGGCATTTGTCTTCTGACACAGCTGCTGAGGCCCATACAGCTGGCTTTTAAGAA
>NW_027770031.1:0-294 GCF_054177405.1 Leptonychotes weddellii
GTCACTGGTTGCCTTGGCGCATGTGTGATGACGAATCGGTGCTGGGCACGGGGAGACACGGATACAACACGCTCCGGCTCAGAAACACGGATACCAGACACAGATGCGCGCGCATGGGCAGCTCGCACGCCTGCTCCCACTTCCGGTCTCGGCGACGGGTTTCCAGCCGGACGGCTAATCTCAACCCCGTGTTGCTTCGTTGTTTTATTTATTTATTTGGCCTCCTGAGTCCGTTGTGTTTATTGCAATTGTACCTACATCTCTCGGTCTGCAGGGAAATAACGATCCTGGTCA
>NW_027770032.1:0-294 GCF_054177405.1 Leptonychotes weddellii
AAAGGGCCACCGATTCCAAGTCTTGAGCTGAGCAACACTAAACAAACAACACATAAATAAGTAAATAGCAATGGAGAGAAAAATCTTGCAAAGGATTTCTGCCTCTTCAACAAAGAATCAAAACGGAGAGAGTGGGGACCACAGAGAAAATGGCCGTGTGGCCATCCCCGTCCTGTTTGCGCTGCCTGACTCACACCTGGGACAGCTGGAGAGCTTGTCCAGAGGCCTGTCTTGGGCCTCCCTTAGGAGCCTTCAGGAGGTGTCCATATCTGCGTGTCCCTTGCGGGTCAGCAT
>NW_027770033.1:0-294 GCF_054177405.1 Leptonychotes weddellii
ATGGAAGTCCTTCTGCATATACTACCAATGAATCAAGAACAGTGTTGGGTTGTTTGCAATTAAATACAGCCTAAGATTGGATTTTTATTCTATTCTTCTTTTTTGCTATATATATAATATTTTATTTCTATATTTTATATATATATACATATATGTGTGTATATATATATGTATATATATATATACATATATATGTATGTGTATATATAAAGTGTGCAGTTTGAGATCATCAATTACATTCAAATATTTGTATCTGTCACTACTGTCTATTTCCAAAGCTTTGTCATAACCTGA
>NW_027770034.1:0-294 GCF_054177405.1 Leptonychotes weddellii
ACAAGAATATGGTATACATTTACTAAATTGGATTTAACTTCAAGGCAATGGGAATTTATTAAAACATTTAGAATCTCAAAAAATTATTAAGAATGGAAATATCTTACAACTGTTTGTGAGAATGTGGAGAACATGGAACCATTGTATGGGGCTGATGGGAAGGCAAATGGTGCAGCCACTGTGGAAAATAGTATACAGATTTCTCTGAAAATTAAAAATAGAATTACCGTATGATCCAATGATCCCACTGCTGGGTGTTTACCCAAAGAAAATGAAAAGGTATATGTATCCCTA
>NW_027770035.1:0-294 GCF_054177405.1 Leptonychotes weddellii
ACTGGGAACCCTCAAGGCCTCTCCTGAGCTGGATCAGGAGCATTCTTGGAACCCCTCTCACCTGGCCACAGCTGGTGGATGTCATCTACACAGGTAGGAAGTGGAATTGGGGAGAATAGAGTTTCTCAGGCTGTCCATGGAGGCGTCATCCAAGCCCCAGAATCCAGCTCTGGAACTGGGGAGCCATGGTATTGACAGGTCCAGTGCCCTCCCTCCAACAAGGACCATCTTTCCCTTCCCCCACCACCTTTAGGGCTCTAGAGGGACTCCACCTACCCTTGTACTGGGGGGGGG
>NW_027770036.1:0-294 GCF_054177405.1 Leptonychotes weddellii
GGGAAAGCGTGAGCCCCACATGACCTTTCTCGCCCCAGCCCGCTCCTGCAGGCCAGACTCTGTGCTCCCAGGGGACCAAGCCGTGGCCCACACCGTCCCGAGCAGCTGGGGATCCCGCAGAAGCAGGACAAATGGAGGCTAGGCTACCACGGCCCCCCACAGAAGGCAAAATGAGGGAAAGACCGCTCAGGGGCTGGGCGAAGCCCAGAACGGACGCTTGCACGGCCTTACTGGGAGGTGGCCCAGACAAGCGTGACCGGGGTGGCATCAATTCTAGCACTACGAGGTGCCTAC
>NW_027770037.1:0-294 GCF_054177405.1 Leptonychotes weddellii
ATGGAAGTCCTTCTGCATATACTACCAATGAATCAAGAACAGTGTTGGGTTGTTTGCAATTAAATACAGCCTAAGATTGGATTTTTATTCTATTCTTCTTTTTTGCTATATATATAATATTTTATTTCTATATTTTATATATATATACATATATGTGTGTATATATATATGTATATATATATACATATATATGTATGTGTATATATAAAGTGTGCAGTTTGAGATCATCAATTACATTCAAATATTTGTATCTGTCACTACTGTCTATTTCCAAAGCTTTGTCATAACCTGAGC
>NW_027770038.1:0-294 GCF_054177405.1 Leptonychotes weddellii
CTGTGTATCCGTCAGGCCTGCGCAGCCAGGAAGGGATGCACCAGGGTTCAGGTAAAGAGTAAAGTGGGGAGAAGATATAAAATGCCTACATAACTATGACTGCATAATGCAAAAATGATACATTCGTCATGAGAAGGAAACAGTTGGATTTGTCCCAGAATTGGGAGTAAAGGTGTTTTTTCTCTTTAACTTAGAATTACATAAAGACAGAATGTTTGTGTAAAAGAGAATACAAGTTTTTACAGGAAATCAGTGGCGTTCTTTGCTTCCCTCCTGCAGCTTAATTGCTTACAC
>NW_027770039.1:0-294 GCF_054177405.1 Leptonychotes weddellii
ATTTTGTTTTATAGTTAATTCATTTATGTTCCTAACAATTAGATTCGTATTCTACATTTTCATAGGATCTAATTCTTTTTTTCTCTTTTCTTTGTATTCTTGATATTGGATGCTTACTTTTAAAATGTCCATCATTTTTAAGCATACTATAAGCATTTAAGGCCTTGAGTTTCTTTTGAATTACCACTTTAGCTAAATTTCCACTGAAAGTTTCTATTTATTATTTTAATGTTTTATTCAATATAAACTATTCAATAAATTTATGTAACCATTTTTGTGGCCTATTAAATATCC
>NW_027770040.1:0-3842 GCF_054177405.1 Leptonychotes weddellii
GAGGGGGGTTAGGAGGATGGGTTAGCCTGGTGATAGGTATTAAGGAGGGCACGTATTGCATGGAACATTTGGTGTTAGATGACAATGAATCATGGAACACTACATCAAAAACTAATGATGTACTGTATGGTGACTAACATAATATAAGAAAATTAAGTTAAATTTTTTAAAAAATACAAGATACAATAGTATTAAAAAAAAACCCATAAAACAGGGGCACCTCGCTGGCTCAGTTGGTTAAGTGTCTGCCTTTGGTTCAGGTCATGATCTCAGGGTCCTAGGACCAAGTCCCGCATAGGACTCCCTATTCAGTGGGAGTCTGCTTGTCCCTCTGCCCCTCCACCTGCTTGTGCTCTCTCTCTAATAAATAAATAAATAAATATTAAAATAAAAAACCCATAAAACAAATAAGCAAGGCTTCCAAAGTATGGTTCAGTAAATGTGTGTGATGTGTGTATGTTATTTAATCAGCCAATTTTATCAAATTTTGGAAAGAAAAATCCATAACTGAAAAATCCATCTTCCCTCTAATTCATTAACAAAGTACATAAAGCTTTTTATCATACATTAATGACTTTATTTTGAAATGTTACCTAGCTAAGTGATAAGTGATTTGTCAAATTATAACCAAAACAAAAATATTAAAAAGAAAAGGAAAAGAGATTAATTTTACAAATTAGAGAGGAGAATTATTCTCTCTTTCTTTCTCTTTCTCCTCAACCTCACAACAATACAATAAGGATATTATTTAACTCCAATCAAAGCTGAGAAAACTGACTTGTCAAAGATCACATCATAAAAGGTGGAACCAAGGAGAATTATTTTTGACAATGCCAATGAACTTAAAAAACAATATGGATTACTTGGATGAATATCTAAATCTACCTATACTTATAAAAACCAATATAATTTCTGACATGCTTATATCCATAACTTTCATCTTTAAATGTGTCAGCATCAGCCTGGCCATATTGTGATTGAAACAAATGAAGAAAAGCATAATCAACTATTTACCACAAACTAATCCACACTCACAAAATTACCTTTTTGCAATTCAAAAATCATTTCAGAATGGGTTGAACTTTCAAGGTCACTTTAAAAAAATTATAACAATAATTCAACCTTCTTAATCCCACGGGAGCTCCATTCTGACTCAAAATGCATTAAATTAGATATGGATGAATTTAGTTAAATAAAAGAAACAAGAACTGCAAATATGGTACAAAATGAAATAAAACTAACCTAGAAATATGAGTAAAAATACCAATAAATCTCTAAAGAGTTAAAACAGTAAAATTCTAGGTCATCACCTCCACTGTTATTAATGAATATTATAATTCTATAAAAACATAAATGAACAGATTCATAACTGAGAGCTAATGAATAGCACTAGTGAAAATTACATTATGAATAAAATTATCCAAAAATAAACTAAAATTCAATAAACATAACATAGACTTTTTATTTGTAATAGAGTTACATAATTATTCATCCTGTAAAAAGTATAATTTTAACCATTTAAATACTATCAGCAAAAGTAAAAATGAAAGATTATTTTACCCTCAGTATTTCTATGTAATAATAATTTGGTACTCACTTATGCATTTAAGAGTTTTATGAAAACAACATACTTCTTTGCTCTGATACTTAGTAGCCAGGGAAACAATAGTAACAATAACAATACTTAAGACAATCATGCAATATTTTTTGAACTTTTACTATTTAGTTAGCTATCTTTACCTGCCAGATTTTCTATCCTGCCTAAGATAACAAACAAAAAAGGAGAGGTCTTTCTTAAAAAAAACATTAGTCTTTTCACTAGAATGTGTTTGTTACATTCTTTACTTCCCATGTGACTGCTTGGGACCATGTCCAGAAAGCACATAGTTCTCTGTAAAGAGAAAATGAAACGATAACTTTTTATATGGATATTGTCAAATTCACACATGCAAATGATTGTCGCATCTTTAAAACAGTCACTTTTGGGGCGCCTGGGTGGCTCAGTTGTTAAGCGTCTGCCTTCGGCTCAGGTCATGATCCCAGGGTCCTGGGATCGAGCCCCACATCGGGCTCCCTGCTCAGCAGGAAGCCTGCTTCTCCCTCTCCCACTCCCCCTGCTTGTGTTCCCTGTCCTGCTGTGTCTCTCTCTGTCAAATAAATAAATAAAATCTTAAAAGAATAAATAAATAAAATAAAACAGTCACTTTAAATTTGCTGCATTTTTAGAAATACCTTTTCTGGAATTGCCTTCAGATGTTATATTATTTTGACTATCCTTATTAGTAACTATTTTAATCATATTAGGGTAGATTTTCATTTTGAAAATAAGTCAAGGCATTTGGAGTAAAATAATGCATGTGTAATCCATTCACTATTTTTGTTGTTATTGTTCTGAAAGCAGAGGTAACTATAAAGTAAAGGAGTTGGTTTTATTGTGTTGTAAGTGTATCCTAAAACCAATTCCAAAATGAAAGTTCTAAAAGTTTTCTTAGCAGTCACAGCATAAAGGCAGTCTCCTCAGGTGTTTCCTCAGTGAGATGGTATTCATTTCCTGTACATAATCTACAGGATTTGTACACAATGTAGTCTTTTTAACCTAAAAGTTTCTTTTTTATTATAAACATTTTTTATCTAGCAAAAAATATGTTTATAAAAAAGCAGATCAGCCTGTAATCTTTTAACATTTATCCGTATGGGTAACATAATGTTAAACTGGACATTTCACTTGAAGTGCCAAGAAAAAATTGACATAAAATACTAAGTGTGAAATAGATAACCATGAAGACATTTCATAGGCGATCTAGAAGCAATTGATGATTGATCCACAAAGAGATATAAAAAATATAATGAAAGATTAAGAATGGATATTTTAAGGACAGGTTAAGAAAGAGCTATTCTCTGACTGTGATTCTCAACACTCTTTTGCCTTGGTTCAAGTGAGGATGTGTGCGTGGCATGTACCTCATAATCCCAAACTGGTTGAGAGGCATCAACTTGAAGAGATGGATCCAAATCCCATTCATTGCTTAACACAGAAAACTGGAGCCCCTCACACAGTTAGGAAAGCTAAAGAGTAAATGCCTGGAGAAGTAACTGCATCCATTTCCAGGGTGGCAGAGAGGCATTTGAACCCCCAGGATGAAATGCAGGCATCTGAGCAAGAATGTTAGTCTGGGGCCAGTGTGATAGTAAGTTCGCCCAAGAAGGCAGTTAGCATGGGAAAAAGCAGTTTGCTTTCCAGTTAGCACAAAGTCATCGATTTCTGAGGTAGGTGTCATAGTTCCTTCACCAGAATCTTGTTGATTCTAGAGAAGTCACAGATGTTGAGAAACGCTGTCTTTGCTGATGGAGAGTTTCTGTTACACCATCCATCAAAAAGATATTATGTCAAGAAGGCATCAAACCAGATGGTAAAGACAAGTTTTGAGATGGCAATTTGACTAACTCCAGCCCTAAATTTTGGCTGATAACATCTTTTTGACTTGATAAAATTAAGCAGAAATGCTAGCATAACCAATTAATTTGCCTAAGTAAGTGCTACTTACTTAGCACATAGATATACAAAATATCTATTTAAATGAAACCAAGTCAGATTTTGTTTGAAAAACTACAGGTAGTCAACTGAAAACCATAAAAAAAAAATTTCTTAAATTCCTTTTATAAGAAAAAAACAAAATGTTTGAAAATTTATTTCAAGCAACAAAAAATTCCATTAGAATGCCTCACAGAATATTTTTAAGTATTGCTTACTTATAGAAAACAAGTTGCAATGAAGGGGGGGAAATTGGAGGGGGAGACGAACCATGAGAGTCTATGGACTCTGAGGAACAAACTGAGGGTTC
>NW_027770041.1:0-294 GCF_054177405.1 Leptonychotes weddellii
TGAAATTCATAAAGAAACAATGTATGGTATAGATTAAATGTATGTGTGCCAGATTAAGAAAAAAAAGTTTTACTGTTTGTTAAATATTTACTCTATACCAGACATTGTTGATAACATGGTGAACATGATAAAACTCCTGTCATCCTAGAACTCTAGTTTAGTGTAGTTCCTTTTTCTTTTCTCCATAAATCTTACTTAACTGCCACATTTGTTATTATCACCTTTTTAGAAAATACTTGGGAGAACCCCAAATTTTAATCCAAGTCCCTACAAATAACAAAGAGAACACTGGAA
>NW_027770042.1:0-294 GCF_054177405.1 Leptonychotes weddellii
CCTGGGTGGCTCAGTTGGTTAAGCGACTGCCTTCGGCTCAGGTCATGATCCTGGAGTCCCGGGATCGAGTCCCACATCGGACTCCCTGCTCAGCGGGGAGTCTGCTTCTCCCTCTGATCCTCCCCCCTCTCATGCTCTCTCTCTGTCTCATTCTCTCTCTCAAATAAATAAATAAAATCTTTATAAAAAAAAAGAATCTTATCTAGCATACTATAAGACAGTATCTATAATACATTGCTTGATTCTATATCTTAATTTGAGTGTTATGAAAATTTTTCTCATAAGTAGGTGAGA
>NW_027770043.1:0-294 GCF_054177405.1 Leptonychotes weddellii
AAACAACCATACATGCGTATGGACAATCTCTGATCATTGTTCATATATTTCCTACTGTTTACTAGCCACCACCACCCCCCGCCCCAGGTAGGGAGGTTACAACAAGGACTAAGATCAAGTTCCTGGCTTCAAGAATTTCAGTCAAGCAGAGAAGTCATACAAGAAAGTGAATACTTGCAGTATGAACAACGTGGGTAATAAAAATATGTATAAAGAACAAAGATAGTATAAAGGAGATGGGCAGTATGTAACAGGAGAGAGTGACATTCTGAGAAACTAGAGTTGAGGTGATAC
>NW_027770044.1:0-294 GCF_054177405.1 Leptonychotes weddellii
AATGAAAGTCCCATGGGAACAGTAATGAAGGTCAGGCAACTGTTGGAGAAGAAATAACACCTGCTAAATACACATGTCCTAGAACGGATAAGAATTGCATTTGGGAATGAGTTTATTTCCCATTTCACGGTCAGGGATAATTGTTCCATTGTTTATTTAAGAGACAGGTGCTTTGATTATAAGCCATTAGCTGTAACTGAGGTAAATAAAATGTCTTTGGATTTCACAAGTGTTAATTTCTTATATGTAAGTCAAACTTCATCAATAATTTAAGATCGTAAAGATCTATTTTCA
>NW_027770045.1:0-294 GCF_054177405.1 Leptonychotes weddellii
AATCAAAAGAAGAATATGTTGTATATTTCCAGATATACCTAGACATGAAAACCAAAACCTGGTTTATGGTCCTCGAAATCTTAAAGCTAGAAAAATCTAACTATAAAAACTCCAGCAGTTCACTAAGTCTGTACATCAGCTTGAGGAGAGTTGATGTATATACTGTGTTGAATCTTCCTGTCCATTAACATGGTGTGACTCTAATTATTTAGAGCTTTAAATTTCTTTCATCAGCATTGTGTGGTTTTTAGTGTATAAGCCCTGTATATATTTTGTTAGAATCCTATTTTTTGA
>NW_027770046.1:0-294 GCF_054177405.1 Leptonychotes weddellii
ATTGTCGCTCCCAGATCTCACTTCAGGCTATGGGTTTGCAGTTCAATGAGAGACAAAGTCAACTGTCCTATTTGCCTCCACACTGTCCACTACCAGGAGACTGGGGTCTGATGGAAAGTTCTGGAACACCTGAGTTTTTGATCCCCGAAAGCTGGCTTTGTGCCGGGCACACAGACTTCCTCTGCCTCCCCTCACCCAACCGTCACAACGACCCCCGGGTGTTGCTACCCGCCCAGGCTGTGGAGGAGGAAGCCGAGGCAGGAGAGGTCTGGATCCTGGCGCCCCACCAGCAGG
>NW_027770047.1:0-294 GCF_054177405.1 Leptonychotes weddellii
CCCCTCCTATTTCCCCCCCTTCATACTTGCTGGGAAATAGCATTTTAAACACTGTATTTTAAGCAATAATAAAGAGCTGGGAACTCAAACCTGACAGAATAAAGAAAAAGTGTAAGTATAAGCAACAACTTGACTGAATCCCATTAACATAATGTTTAGGAAAAGTAGACAGAAAAAAGGTTATTCAGTATGATTTAAGTATAAAATTCAAAACAGGCTTTGAGCATTTTGGATCCTGGTTACCCTTGGAGGAAGCAGCTTCATAAAGGGTCATAAAGGGGGCTTCTGGAATGC
>NW_027770048.1:0-294 GCF_054177405.1 Leptonychotes weddellii
CATTTCCCAAATGACTAGTGATGTTGAGCATCTTTTCATGTGTCGTTGGCCATCTGTATGTCGTCTTTAGATAAATGTCTATCGTATCCTCTGCTGATTTTTTTTTTTAAAGATTTTATTTATTTATTTGAGACAGAGAGAATGAGAGAGACAGAGAGCACATGAGAGGGGGGAGGGTCAGAGGGAGAAGCAGGCTCCCCGCCGAGCAGGGAGCCCGATGCGGGACTCGATCCCGGGACTCCAGGATCATGACCTGAGCCGAAGGCAGTCGCTTAACCAACTGAGCCACCCAGG
>NW_027770049.1:0-294 GCF_054177405.1 Leptonychotes weddellii
AGGTATACTATACAAATAATAAAAGTATTTTTCATGCTAAATGATCTTTCTGCATTAGCCTCAAATTGCATTATAGAGAGGCTTCACAGCAGAGGTTCTTTTTTTTTTTTTTTAAAGATTTTATTTATTTATTTGAGAGAGAGAATGAGAGAGAGAGAGCACATGAGAGGGGGGAGGGTCAGAGGGAGAAGCAGACCCCTGCTGAGCAAGGAGCCCGATATGGGACTCGATCCCGGGACTCCAGGATCATGACCTGAGCCGAAGGCAGTCGCTTAACCAACTGAGCCACCCAGG
>NW_027770050.1:0-294 GCF_054177405.1 Leptonychotes weddellii
GCACCTGCAGCTCAGAGAGGTTAAGACACGTGGCCAAGAGCACACAGCTCGCTTCCTGTTCTGGCTGGCCCAGGACGGCGGGGACTGTGGTCCACGGTGGTAGTCAGCTGGGGCTGCGTAGATGGGATGGCTGAGGCGTTGGAGCTCACTTCTCCCAGTGTTGGAGGCTCTGGATCGAGGTGTCGGCATGCTCAGGTTCCGGCCAGGCCCCCTTACTGGTGTGCAGACTTCGTTCGGTAGCCACAAGTATTGGCGGGGTGGCGGTGGGTCTCCTGCGTCCCCCTCTTCCTGTGA
>NW_027770051.1:0-3841 GCF_054177405.1 Leptonychotes weddellii
CTGGGCTCCGCCTCTGCAGCCGGCTTCCCTGCTCCGATACCTGGGAGCTCTGCCGCACTCAGGCACCCCCGGTCTTTCTGTGACCCCGAGGGTCCTGAGACCACACTGTCCCGGAGGGTTCCACTCCCCGCTTAGCCACCGGAGTGACGTCCCTCAGCGGAGCAGACTTTTAAAAGTTCCGATTTTGTGCTCCGTGGTTCTATCACTTGCCAGAAGTGGCCGACGGAGGCCCCTCCCCCGCCATCTATCCTCCCGAATATCGCCTCGGATTCACTTCTCCGCACGTCCTACCTTCCAGAAAGTGGTCTCTTTTCTGTTCAGAGAGTTGTTGCTATTCCTTTCTTCGATCTCCTGTTGGGTTTGTAGGTGTTCAGAATGGTTTGATCCCTATCCAGCTGAATTCCTGAGAGGAGACGAAATCCAGGTCTCCTACTCCTCCGCCATCTTGCTCCGCCCCCCCGAGAATGTATGATATTCTATTAACCATTTTTTATTAACTATTATTATTAATTAAGTGTAGCCCATGGTCTGTGGTTTAGTCAAGTATTATTAATACTAGGGTATCACATAAGGTCTGATTTATTAATAAGAATTATGTCATCTAGGGGCACCTGGGTGGCTCAGTTGGTTAAGTGACTGCCTTCGGCTCAGGTCATGATCCTGGAGTCCCTGGATCAAGTCCCGCATCGGGCTCCCTGCTCGGCAGGGAGTCTGCTTCTCCCTCTGACCCTTCCCCCTCTCATGTGCTCTCTCATTCTCTCTCTCTCTCAAAATAAATAAATATCTTAAAAAAAAAAAGAATTATGTCATCTAAGCATAAGAATATAAAAATTGGTTGTGACAAATTGATTGATTAATGTATTTATCATTTTGGTGCCTCTTTGAAATATCTAAATGTTCTGGCACACTCATCAGCACTTTACATGGCAATGTTTAAATATGGATCTTCCTGGGTCTGCACACTCCAGTAGTGAGAGACTCTATTCAAAACGAGCTATGTGATCATGCAGTAAACCATTCATATTAAATCCCTAATACATAAAACCATCTACCTGCATCTACATCAAAACCACTGAATGTTGCTGGAGAAAAACATGGTACCATAACCACCAATCTCAAGTAGACAATCAAAACTGTTTACCACCTTGAAGAACAGTGAAGAAACTGAAAAGTTACCCTCTTCTACTTGCAAAGTTAATCTATCACTATTTCACTGATGCTGGCAGGAGATGTGAGACATTGGGGTCAGAGACCAAGGACTATATATTAAGACAATAGCAATAGTCAGAGTGTCAGCATTTGTGTGTGTTCAAAAGAGTCAGGTGACATGTGCACACACAAGTGGGTCACATTACTGAAGAGAAACCATGCACTTAGGGAACCTGAATATTTAATAATGGGCAGTCAGCCTGTCAGACCTTTGCCCTAGAGGGAGACATTCTTCTTACTGCACTGAACAGTAAACAGACCTGCCCCTTGCTCTGGAGAGAGACACTATCAATCTCCCAGGGTTGTTCACTATATAGTCTTGGGGGGCAAAAAAGTTCCACAATAAGGGAGTCAGCTACTCTGACTGTAAGATGAGCAAAAATGAAAGTCCCATGGAGAACCATCTCCCCAAACCACCCTAATCTGTTATGTTTGATTTCTCACTCTCTTAAATGATGACTTCAACCTCTTTCTCCCCAAACATCCTAAAGACCACTGTCATATGGCAGACCCTATGCTCCTTGGTTTTCTTCCAGCTCACTTTTGCTCCTTTTCAGTTTCTTTTGCTGGCTTCTCTTTCTCAGTGTATCTGTAAATGTTAGAGGGCTCTTGGAATCCCTTCTCCTTCCCATCTGCTATGAACTGAATTGAGTCCCCTCAAAATGTACATGTTGAAGTCTTAACCTACAATGTGACTTATTTGGAGATGGGGACCTTAGGACGTAATTAAGTTTAGATGAGATCATGAGGACCCTCATGACAGGATTGGTGCCTTTACAAGAAAAGACACAAAAGAGCTTGCTTCTTCTCTCTCTCTCTCTTTCCTGCACACACATGCACCAAGGAAAAGCCATGTGAGGACACAGCAAGAAGGCAGCTATCTAAACCCAGTAAGAAAGCTCTCAATAGACAAAATGACCCTG
Organism: Leptonychotes weddellii; assembly: GCF_054177405.1. Classification (NCBI taxonomy): domain Eukaryota; kingdom Metazoa; phylum Chordata; class Mammalia; order Carnivora; family Phocidae; genus Leptonychotes; species Leptonychotes weddellii. The sequence goes on from NW_027770051.1 coordinate 2,133, forward strand.
CTGGTGCCTTGATCTTGAACTTCCGGTCTCCCAACCTGTGAGAAATAAATTCCTGTTTAAACCGCCCAGTCTATGGTATTTTGTTATGGCTGACTAAGACACTACTATCCATAAGTACTCATTCAGACTTCCAGCTTTAAATACTATCTATATGTTACAGGCACATGAAATTCCACCTCCATTCCCAATTTCTCCTATGAAATAAAGATTTGTAAGTAACTGCAAATTTGACATTTCCACTTAGATATTCAATATACATCTCAAAATGTAAACACAGCCACAAAAGAATGAATAACTTCACCTTCCAATTCTACTCTTCTCCCAATCTTGTCCATCTTAGTAAATGTCAACACTATCTACTCAGTCACTCAGAATGAAAATTTTGGAGTTACCCTTTAATTCTGTACTTCCTTTGCTCCAATCGCTTAAGCCAGTTCATCAGCAAATCTTGCGCCTCTGTCTTCAAAACATGTTTAGGATCTCCTCTGCATCTCTACTACCACCACCATAACTAAGCCACCATCACCTTCCACCAGGACTACTGTAATGGTTTTCTAACTGGCGTCTATCCTTTTCATATGTAATCCATTTCTACCCAGCAGTTATGTAATAATCTAAAAATTTAAATCAAGTCACATTACTCCCCAACAGAATCAACCTCCAATGAGTTCTTGCATTTACAATTAAATGCAAACTCCTTAGCCAAGCTATAAAGCCCCATGATCTGGCCCTGCCTCCCTCTCCAAACTTATTTTGTACCAGCTTGCTCCTCACACTTTTTCCTCCAACCTGTGGTCTTTTCAAGAAACAGAAAGAAAGTCATGCCATCCTCAGGGTCATCATGTTAGATGTTTGCCATCTCTGAAATTCCACCCCGCGCCCCCCAATCCTTGCATGAGTAGTTCTTCCTTGTCATTCAGATCTCACTTTAAATTCATTTCATTCTCAAATGCCCAATCTAATACTGTCATCTAGTTATTCTCAGGTCATATCATCCTATTTTAACTATCTATACAATATTTCTTTCATGTATGAGTTTAATGTCATGAAAGTAAGCTCCTTGGTAATGAGGACCTCTTGTAGATATCTTGCTTACTCTGAAATCACCCTTATTTAAATGGTACTTGGAACAACGAGTGTTTCTTAAATAAACAGATAGATGGGTGGATGCATGGATGAATAAATAAATAAATAACATGTGTAGGAATTGGCAGAGGTGGGAGTTCCTTGGAGAACAATACAGGTAATTAAAGCAATAAGACCTTCTCATTATCTTTTGGCTTAGTTTGACTGGTCCACATATGTAGAAGGTATTCCGACATCTGGAGGCTTTTATTTTGAAGAGGAACTAATTCAATTTTTATATATATATCTGCCTATAAAGAACTTTTAAACCACTTCTAAGCAAATACGGTTTCTAAGCATGCTAAATAATAAATCATTATACCTAAAATCAAATAATGTTATAGAAAAAATGCATAGACATGACTTTGCTATCTTATCTTTTATTTTTATTTATTTATTTATTTTTAAAGATTTTATTTATTTATTTGAGACAGAGAGAATGAGAGACAGAGAGCATGAGAGGGAGGAGGGTCAGAGGGAGAAGCAGACTCCCTGCCGAGCAGGGAGCCCGATGCGGGACTCGATCCCGGGACTCCAGGATCATGACCTGAGCCGAAGGCAGTCGCTTAACCAACTGAGCCACC
>NW_027770052.1:0-294 GCF_054177405.1 Leptonychotes weddellii
AATTCACATAATGACTTAAGACACAAACAACACAATAGAATTTTTTAAATGCGACGGAGCACGTTGGCATAAAGGAAAGACATCATGGATATCATTGCAGGCTGTGTGGTCCATGCTTGGAGTGGACCGAAAGTTGCGGATAAGCTTCCTAACAGCCAAAATAAACACAAATACGTAATTAGTTACAACGTTGCGGGGGAGCAAACTATGGCCCTTGGGCCAGATCCCATCTGCCACCTGGTTTTGTAAATAGTTTCACTGGAACACAGCCATGCTCATTTGTTTCTATATTGT
>NW_027770053.1:0-294 GCF_054177405.1 Leptonychotes weddellii
TTGTACCTTGATCCCTAATTGGTAGCCCTGATTTAGCCCAGAATGATCAGTCCTTCTTGCTTCATCTCCATCATAATATTTGACATTTAAATTCTATGTACTAGGGCGCCTGGGTGGCTCAGTTGGTTAAGCGACTGCCTTCGGCTCAGGTCATGATCCTGGAGTCCCTGGATCGAGTCCCGCATCGGGCTTCCTGCTCAGCAGGGAGTCTGCTTCTCCCTCTGACCCTCCCCTCTCTCATGTGCTGTCTCTCATTCTCTCTCTCTCAAATAAATAAATAAAATCTTACAGAAA
>NW_027770054.1:0-294 GCF_054177405.1 Leptonychotes weddellii
ACAATCCGGCTTATCCCAACTGATAACAGCCATCAGTTTATCGGCTTTCATCTGCATCCTGTTATCTTATGGTCTTCCCACAGTGCTACATGTTCAGACCTCACATCTACAGTTAAGACAGAAAAAAAGGGGAAAAAAAGACGAGGCACAGGCCTCCTTTTTAATGCATCAATGGCCAAAAATGTGTAGTTCCAAGGAAAGCACAAAAATGAAGTTTTTTTGTTTTTATAGCCATTAATGGTAGAGAGGAAATCTAGGACATACTAATTTAGAAACTCTACCTGTAAGTCATAA
>NW_027770055.1:0-294 GCF_054177405.1 Leptonychotes weddellii
GCCTGCTTCTCCCTCTCCCACTGTCCCTGCTTGTGTTCCCTCTCTTGCTGTGTCTTTGTCAAATAAATAAATAAAATCTTTAAAAAAAAAAAAAAAAGGGGCGCCTGGGTGGCTCAGTTGGTTAAGCGACTGCCTTCGGCTCAGGTCATGATCCTGGAGTCCTGGGATCGAGTCCCGCATCGGGCTCCCTGTTCGGCAGAGAGTCTGCTTCTCCCTCTCCCACTCCCCGTTTGTGTTCCCTCTCTCGCTGTGTCTTTCTCTGTCAAATAAATAAATAAAATCTTTAAAAAAAAA
>NW_027770056.1:0-294 GCF_054177405.1 Leptonychotes weddellii
CAGGGTTGTGAGACTGAGCCCCTTGTGGGCTTAAGATTCTCTCCCTCTCTCTCTGCCCCCCCTCTCCTCCCCACTGCCCCTCTCCCTCTCTAAAATAAAATAAAATAAAATAAAATAGGCTATGGAGAAATTCCCACCTCACAGAGTTGTTATGAATATTAACTAAAGCAATAGTGTGAATAGATCTTTCTAAAATATTGAAGTTTTTTTCTATTGGTAGTTACTGTTTGTATGCTAAAAACATTCTGAACAATAAAACAGTGAGTAAAAGTAAGAAATTATTGTTTTATCTGA
>NW_027770057.1:0-294 GCF_054177405.1 Leptonychotes weddellii
AAGACTCAGCTAAGGGATTCTGAAATTAGTTTAGAAACAAAGGGAAAGTGCACCACCAGGGGCACATGCCATGACTGCAGGGAAATATACGACGGAGGCAACCCTTCAGCTGCTGCTGAGTCCTACCAATTTCCCAGGCCCCAGTAATTGCAGAGCCAGGGGAAAGCAAAGCTCTGGGGACGAGGCCAGGGGACAGGGATCAGAATTCACAAGGCCGGCAGTGTCGGAACTCCAGAAGTCTTGAGTGCATCTCCAGCTCGGGAATCTGCTGAGGATGTTTCTCTAGCTGCAACA
>NW_027770058.1:0-294 GCF_054177405.1 Leptonychotes weddellii
GAAGGCAGACGCTTAACGACTGAGCCACCCAGGCGCCCCTGTTTTTGATCTTCTTAAAGAAGGTTTTTCCTACATCCAGATTTCATTTTCAGTGGCCACATAATATTCCACTGTATGGGTATACCATAATTTATGAAATTCTCTCTCACTAATGGAAGTTTAGGTTGGCCCATCCTTTCAATAATATAAGCAATGCTGTGAAAAACAACTAAGTGTTCAACTTGATATTTCTTTTTTTTTTTTTTAAAGATTTTATTTATTTATTTGACAGAGACAGAGATAGCGAGAGCAGGA
>NW_027770059.1:0-294 GCF_054177405.1 Leptonychotes weddellii
ACAGTGTATGGTATAGACTCGTCCAATCACTGTTATACACTGGAAACTAATGTAGCATTGTGTGAGAGTATAAACTATACCACAATACGAGTAAGTACATAAATAAACAAATAAAAGAGTGTACAGCCAAATTGGCTGTTACATAATGTTTAAAATGACACTTGAGATACTCCAGCTAATCTAAACAGAACATTTAGTAAGTTACTGGTCATTTTTTAAAAAAGTCTTTTAAAGGGAGATGCCTGGGTGGCTCAGTCGGTTAAGCGTCTGCCTTCGGCTCAGGTCATGATCTCA
>NW_027770060.1:0-294 GCF_054177405.1 Leptonychotes weddellii
TATTGAGGAGGGCACATTCTGCATGGAGCACTGGGTGTTATGCACAAACAATGAATCACAGAACACTACATCTAAAACTAATGATGTAATGTATGGGGATTAACATAAGAATAAAAAAAAAAGGAAAAAAAAATTCTTTAAAAAGGGACCGTTTCCATCAGAGGATACGGTCTCATTTCTCTTCATCCCTAGGACCACTGAGTGGCTCTAGAGAGTGTTAAGTGCTGTAGCTAGGCACATGGGTTCCAGACCAGATCCCCTGGACTCAAATCCTCATTCTGCCATTTATTCACA
>NW_027770061.1:0-294 GCF_054177405.1 Leptonychotes weddellii
ATTATAAATATCTGTCATATCCCTATGACATGTATATCTCATCTACAGTTTAAAGCCATAGAATTTTGAGTTGTGGCTCTGGAAACACTGTAGAGGTTTTTTTTAGACCATCTCATTTTACAGATGAGGAAACTAAGGCACAAAGTAAAAAAATGGCTTGGCCAAGGTCACAGAGCTAGATAATAACCAAGCAGAAACCCATTTTCCATCTCCCCATCCCATATTATTTCCACTATTCTACACAGTCTCACGTTAGTTATTACTGCTCACCAAAGAAGAGACTTCCCGTGAGCA
>NW_027770062.1:0-3841 GCF_054177405.1 Leptonychotes weddellii
ATATATATATAAGCAAAGAAATCCAGCCAGGTAGCCAGAGGAAAATAACCCAAATAAGCATGATGTTGACATTTCAGCTCTTACTCTACCATGGGTATTAAACACATTGTCTTTCTTTAAGAACAAAAGGACTCAAGCTAACCAGGGGTGCATAGGTTGATAACAGAACTTCCTCTCCAGCCTCACACCTCAAAGTGTTATTGGACACAAAGCGAATGATGATGGGACTATCCCATCAAGAATATCCCAAAGCCGTTGATTGAGTAGGAGCTTTATCCATCTTTCCCCGGGAAGTCAGCACCCTTCCTGTCTCAATGAGGTGTTGACTGAGGGACTGACACCACTCCCACCAACACACTTGTCAGGCATCCTGCCACAAATTGTTGGCAATAGCTACTGTGATTCTTCTGGGTCTCTCCTAAGTAAACGATCATAAAACTCAGTTGTGCAGGCAATCCAATTTCTTATTAGCCTATTATAAGCCGACCAACATCTATAGGAATTAATTAATTCTTTGGGAGACAGCATATAAAGAACTCAGTCTTAGAAATCACACTGACATTCAGTTTTGATTTGCCTCTTTCAAGCTGTGTGATTTTAAATTACCTAAGCTTTTGTGGTTTCGTTTATTCATTTGTAAAATAATAATAGACAGTTTCTCATGTTTTAGTAAGGAATGCTTCTGAACCACTTAACATAGAACTTTGGCACACAGCTGCAATTACTACAGATGATCTTTAGAATCTTGCTATTGTACCTGTGGTGAATCTGTGTGATAGGTAAGGCAAATCATAACAAAGTCATTCTGATTAATGCTTGAGGAAGGAGGAAATCAGAGCTGACAGCCTCTCCTTTCTAACATGTTACACCTCCAGGTAATACCTAGCCCCATTGGTTCAAGGGCTAATGAGAAAGGGAAATTAAGGAATAAGTGAAGAAATGCAAAATACAAAATGGAGTACAGAGATGTCCTCTGGAGAAACAAAGTTAAAACCACTGAAAATAGAAGAAGAATCATAGTTTCTAGCAGCACTGTGGTCTAGACGTCCTAGACGCAGAACTCTTGAAGATACTAAAATATTAAAATCAAGCTTTTTAAAGCATATCTGAGCTGGAATGTAAAGACATTCTTACAGGCCAAAACTGAAGAGAAAGTGTGAAACCAGAGAGGAAATCATGGACTGGAGCCATTTGCCAAGTCCTAATGGTTATATATGTACTGGGACAAGAGAAAGACAAAGCCCAAGAGCCAGAGAAGAGCAGGGGGTGGGCGTAGAGACTCTGACACAAATCCAGGAAACCCCCCACCCACCTAAATGGCAGTACCTTCAGTTGGAAAAATCACTTGGCAGAGCGATACTTGAATTCTTCTTGTCTTTACCTTGACTCTGAATAGCATGGGGAAAAGGAATTATTTCTACTGTGTGTGTGTGTGTGAGAGAGAGAGAGATGTCTACTCATAAACACAAGCATGGGGCCCCAAATAAGGCTCAGGTAACAATTTGGGTTAAGGTGGGTCCATACTGATAATGCCTCAGGAATGGAAACAAGCCTAAACTCTCTTAAACAATAAAGTTTAATCTCTGACCTTAAAGAATTCCCAGAGAGAAAATTCCAAGGAGTATGAGTTTACAACCAAAGCTCACTAAACCCAGATATGCCTTCATGAAGTATAATAAGCAAAAACAATGAACTATGTAAACAGACCTTCAAAGCCTACAGAGATTGGAATTATATGGAATAACATGCCCATATTCTATGACCCAGATATACTCCAGATTGGCACTGGCATGTACCCCCAGGATATATGTAACAGGATATTAATAGCAGCAATTTTCTTACTATCTCCAAACTGGAATCAACCTAACTCTTCCATCAACAATAGACTAAAAAAGTGAAGTGTGATATATACTTATTCAGTGAAATACTTACAGTCAGAGCTCCTAAAAATTAATGAATTATAGTTATGCTTATCAACAAGATTATATATCAAAAACATTGAGGCAAAAAGGCAAGTCATAGAAAACTGTATCAAGTGTGTTTTTATTAACATAAATTTAAAAAGCAGAACATTATTTAAGGATGCATTCATACATTTATTTAAAAAAAAAAAACAGTGGATCAACACAAAATTCAGTGTAGTGGAAGAAAATCTTGGAGAATCCTATAAGCCTGAGTGGAGGCACAGAGGTGTTCAGTATTTAAACTGTATTCAAATCATATATGCACATTGTATACATTCTTTGGATGCATGGTAATTTCACAATAATAAGCAAATGCAAATAGCAATTAGAAGAAAGAGGCAAGAGAAACAAGATTTAGGCTGAGTTAGAGGAAGAATTTGAGAGTCTTAAAGTGGGAAATGAATGAGAGAGAGAGAATCCAGGTTGATTTAGAGTATTGCTATGCATTTGGAATGTAATTTCCCTTTGGCATTTTCTTGAGAGATAGTAATAATAATGTAATCTACTTTTTATTTAATTTTGGATGCCAGAGTGAAGTTTCCTTGAGTACAACCAATCAAGAAATAAGACAGTTCAAAACTATATGGATTATAGCCTTCCTTTATTGTCTTCGAATAGGTATTTCATGGTAGGAAAAAATCGAACCTCCATGAGTTACAAGACTGAAGTCATCATCATTATGCTCCCCCACTTCATCATGTTCTTTTTTTTAAATCCATTTCTATTATCTTTCCTCATTATTCCTATGCACTAAAATCTCATTTTTATGTACATCCTGAGTATTAACACGTATTATTTCCTCATTTCTGAGACACACAGGTTTTTCATATTATAACTTCAGTTGGTGGCATTGCGTAATTAACACACATTTTAGTTGTAGTATAGTACTCTCTCCTCTAAAAAAAAAAAAAATACTCCAGAAAATGTGTTTTTAAATTGATGATGTTTCTTAAACTAACAACCATTTAGAGTGGAAAAAATAAGAAAATCAATAATTAACTCTTTTCCCTTTGTCTGATTCAAGTATAGACAAATACATGTCCCCTTCCCTAGCATTCACTGAGTATTAAAATGATACCATTTCCTCATGTAAGCAGTCCTTGTTTTTTGACATTTTCCTCTTTAACCCTCTGTTTATTCTACTTGGAAAATCTTGATCTTTTCACCTACTGATATAATGTGCTTATTTCAAGGTTCCTACCAATGTCCAAACTGACAAAGGTAACAGCCAAAAAAAGGGGGGGAATATAATACTTGGGTTATAAACATATGAATATAGGAAAAGACAGATCTAATATATAGTCTCCAGGAATGCATGAAGTTCAAGCTTATTCATTTATAATGAACCGTAATGATTTAGTTATTGGAATGAAAGTATTTTTGGAAAAGTGAATCTTTCAGATAATAGCAGATGAGACTTTTTTTTTCAGAGAAATGACATTACATAATAGAAAGAAATGGAATTTGGCATGAATAAACCTACCTGGGTTGAAGCTGTAGGGTTGTCATTTTCTAGCTGTGAAACTCTGGGAAAGTTGTAATATCTGAGTCTGTTTCTAAATCTCTAATAATAAATGTTATTTTAAAACATTACCATTAACTTTAAAATACTAACAATTTAATGAACAGCTACAGGGTAGCAGCCACTGTTGTTCTGGGCACTTTATATATATTAATTCTTTTTTTTTTTTTTTAAAGATTTTATTTATTTATTTGACAGAGAGAGACACAGCGAGAGAGGGAACACAAGCAGGGGGAGTGGGAGAGGGAGAAGCAGGCTCCCCGCAGAGCAGGGAGCCCGATGCGGGACTCGATCCCAGGACCCCGGGATCATGACCTGAGCTGAAGGCAGTTGCTTAACCAACTGAGCCACCCAG
>NW_027770063.1:0-294 GCF_054177405.1 Leptonychotes weddellii
AAAATGCCAATTACAAAGCTATCTCAGGAGGCCAGCACTGAGGTACCATTTGAATGGATATCACCTGTATTTTATCACTAAATTTACTCAACCTGGCAAATTTTATAAGCACAAGCAAAATAGAACACATTCTGTATTTCCTCTGAGATATTTTTCCTTAGGTTTTTTCTTTAGATATAAGGGATCAATTTTCTTCTCTTTATCAGCAAATACAAGTAAGTAGTTATCCCTTGCTTTACTGTAAGATTTTGGCAATGATTAGTAGTAAAATCATTTGTGTCTTTTTCATTTAAT
>NW_027770064.1:0-294 GCF_054177405.1 Leptonychotes weddellii
CATGACCTGAGCCGAAGGCAGTCGCTTAACCGACTGAGCCACCCAGGCGCCCAGGAATGAGTCTAGTTAATCAAAGTGTCTGGGCAATTTGTATGTAATGGAGGGGAAAACATTTGTTTCACCCTTTGCTGTTAGACTGTTTTGTGAATTGCATGAATGTTTCCCCTGCACTGTCTTCCCAGGGAACTGAGCTTCACTGGGCCGCAGGGGCTCAGGATCATCACCCTGGATATTACTGATTGATTGCCCTCCTGTAGTAGAGCGTGACCGTAGCTTTAATATCTCTGCCTGTGG
>NW_027770065.1:0-294 GCF_054177405.1 Leptonychotes weddellii
CTGTGTGTCAGCTATACTCAATTTTTTCAAAAATTGAAATTGAAACTAAGAAATTCTCAGATAAACAAGAGCTGTGAGGGAGTTTGAGGACTGTTGTCTTGAGCTCTCTAGACTCGAGGAGACAGAAAGTCATGCTGTGAATGAGTCATCAGTAACACCTGTCAAAGCACCTCCACAAAGCTACTAACCCGCTCCTCTTCCAAGCTCTGAAGCAACCGCTATGAATGAAACAAAGTCCTTGCCTGTGCAGATCATACTTTCCAGTGGGGGAGATGTACACTAAACACCCAAACA
>NW_027770066.1:0-294 GCF_054177405.1 Leptonychotes weddellii
CAAGATGATGCGCCCTGGAATCCCCTTCTGGGATGGAGACACTGAGGCTAGCTGTGAGCCTGGACCCCAAGGTGCATGTCTCCACACGCCGCTGTAGCGGTAGGGACCAGCGGGGGCAGTGTGGCCTGACCGTGGGTCCTAACCGCACATCGACTTCATGCTCCAGATGACAAGGCCTGGGATTCTGTGCTCCTCCAGCTGGACCACGACCGGAGGGGCTGACCGAAATCCACAGCTTCGGCGGCAAGGCGGCAAGGGCCCCGTTCCCAACCACCTAAGCGTGCCGGCTGCAGG
>NW_027770067.1:0-294 GCF_054177405.1 Leptonychotes weddellii
CTAACAATGAATCATGGAACACTTCATCTAAAACTAATGATGTAATGTATGGGCATTAACATAAGAATAAAAAAATAAAAAATAAAAAATAAATAAAATAAAATAAAATTTCCCACCAAAGTGGTCTAGAGCAGCTGATTTGATCCGGGCAGACCCTGGGACATGTAGTCTGAAAAATGTTCCTGAGTGCCCTGTTTAATATGTGGCCTAAGAAAATCAAAGCTATGACCCTGAGGTGTGGATGTGGTGCTGGGGCTCATGGAAGGGAGAGCTCTTTAAATAGGGGGAAGCTTC
>NW_027770068.1:0-294 GCF_054177405.1 Leptonychotes weddellii
ACAATATAGAAACAAATGAGCATGGCTGTGTTCCAGTGAAACTATTTACAAAACCAGGTGGCAGATGGGATCTGGCCCAAGGGCCATAGTTTGCCCCCCCGCAACGTTGTAACTAATTACGTATTTGTGTTTATTTTGGCTGTTAGGAAGCTTATCCGCAACTTTCGGTCCACTCCAAGCATGGACCACACAGCCTGCAGACCATACACCATGATATCCATGATGTCTTTCCTTTATGCCAACGTGCTCCGTCGCATTTAAAAAATTCTATTGTGTTGTTTGTGTCTTAAGTCA
>NW_027770069.1:0-294 GCF_054177405.1 Leptonychotes weddellii
AAGCAGACTCCCTGCCGAGCAGGGAGCCCGATGCGGGACTCGATCCCGGGACTCCAGGATCATGACCTGAGCCGAAGGCAGTCGCTTAACCAACTGAGCCACCCAGGCGCCCCGATATGAGGAATTCTTAATCTCAGGAAACAAACTGAGGGTTGCTGGAGTGGTGGTGGGGGGTGGGAGGGATGCATTAGCCTGGTGATGGGTATTAAAGAGGGCATGTGTTGAATGGAGTACTGGGTGTTATACACAAACAATGAATCATGGAACACTACATCAAAAACTAATGATGTAATG
>NW_027770070.1:0-294 GCF_054177405.1 Leptonychotes weddellii
CTAGAGAGAGAGAGAGAACTGGCGGGGGTGGAGGGGAGAGGGAGAGGGAGAATCTCAAGCAGGGATCCCCGCTGAGCGTGGAGTCCGAAGCTGGGCTCAATCTTACGACCCTGAGATCATGACCCGAGCCGAAATTAAGAGTCAAGTGCCTTCAACAGATGAATGGATAGAGAAGATGTGGTCCATATATACAATGGAATATTACTCAGCCATCAGAAAGGATGAATAGCGAACTTTTACATCAACATGGATGGGACTGGAGGAGATTATGCTAAGTGGAATAAGTCAAGCAGA
>NW_027770071.1:0-294 GCF_054177405.1 Leptonychotes weddellii
ACCTTGGTGAGGATGTTCAAGGTATGTGGGGCCCATGTCTGGAACGGGGTGGGGGGGTCCCAGAGGCAGGACCGGCTGCAGGATTTGTGGGGCCTTGTGCAAAATTAACGTATGGGGCCTCTCTTTAAAATCATGAAGGATGTTGAGCCGGCGACGGCCGGGCATTAGCCCAGATGCAGGCCGTCTGTGCGCGGGCCCCAGGACAGGAGCTTTGTGCCGCTGTGCCGTGGGCTGTCCCCGGGATGGAGCCCCGGTGTGCGCCTCCGCAGAGGGCCCACCACGCGCCCGGCTCCA
>NW_027770072.1:0-294 GCF_054177405.1 Leptonychotes weddellii
GGAGAGAGAGAGTGCGAGTGTGCTTGAGCTGTTGGGGGGAGGGGCAGAGAGAGAATCTTTAGCAGGCTCCACTCCCAGCACAGAGCCTGATGCAGGGCTTGATCTCAAGACCCTGAGATCATGACCTGAGGCGAAATCAAGAGTGGGACGATTAACAGACTGAGCCACCCAGGTGCCCTGTTGTGATTGGTTGTCTTATAAAAAAGGGGAAATTTGGACACGGACACACACATAGGGAGAAAACTATGTGAAGATGAAGGCAGAGATCAAGGTGATGCAACGGGAGCCAAGGAA
>NW_027770073.1:0-3841 GCF_054177405.1 Leptonychotes weddellii
TCTTTCTTTCTTTCTTTCTTCATTCAATTAACTGTAGTTAGTGTTATTTTAATGAAATATAAATCTAAACAATATTTATATATAATTCACTAGCAAGCAAAACGAGAATCACAATTACACATTCTTTCTAAAATCATATAGGCAGATTATATTATATACACGCACACATGTGTGTGTGTATGTGTGTATTCATTATTTAAAAGTACTTTTATAATTAGCCTGGTACCTGGGAATAACAATAATTTTCAAATTTAAATCACAAATGAAAAATTCTAGTGAAATGTAAAATATACTATGTTAATATTGGCTTAAGTGAATGAATATTTACTGAGGTACCTCTTGCTCTTTTATTAATAGTTGTTTCCTAGTATTTAATGACTTGGCAAGTACAGAAGAGGAAATTAATGTTATAGCTTAGACAATCTGTCATTTCTTATTTCAGAATTTTAATATGACTGAATTCTGCTGTGGAAAAAAAATACAAAGAAAAAATATATTAACACTATAATTTGCCAAGGTTGAATACTAATAAGTGTTGAAAATGGATTGCTCTTTTAAAAAATTAAATTACCAAAAAAAAAAAATTACCACTAAGTATTTGTCCCTTTGCAAATCAACTTGAACTAAAACTATGCAGTTACCCCCCACTCATCTGTGGTTTCACTTTCCAGAATTTGTTACCCATGGCCAACCAGGGTGCAGAAGCAGATGCTCCTCCTTCTGCATATCATCAGAAGGTCAATGGTAGCCTAATGTTACATCATGACACCTATGTCATTCTTCTCATTTCATCTCTCACATGGCATTTTGTCATCTCACATCATCACAAGAAGGATGAGCACAGTATAATAAAATATTTTGAAAGAGAAAGACCACATTCACATAACTTTATTAAAGAATATTGTTATAATTGTTCTATTTCTTTCTGTCCCTAATTTACAAATTAAGCTTTATCAAAGGTATGTATGTATGTATGTATAGGAAAAAACATAGTATAATAGAGTTCAGTACTATCTGCCGTTTCAAGTATCCACTGGGGGTCTTGGAATGTATCCCCCAACTGTTGTAATCAATTTGTGCTGTCCCATGGAATCATAAGATAAAAAGACGTGATGTTGTATTTAAGCATTTTGCAAAAGAGAAGACATGAATACTTATGAACTTTAGCTGTAGTTTCTTAGTGGAAAAATGAGTGCCCTCTGAAAAAAAATATTAAATCAATTTTAAAATAATTAACTTAAATTCTAATGTTTAACAAGAAAAATCATTTTTTTAAATATTTTATTTATTTTTTTTAAAGAAAAAGAGCACCTGCAAGCAAGGAGGAAGGGGCAGAGGGAGAGGGAGCGAGAGAGGATCTTAAGCAGACTCCACACCCAGCATGGAGCCCAACATGGGGCTCGATCTCACAACCCTGAGATCATGACCTGAGCCAAAATCAAGAGTTAGCCGCTTAACCAACTGCGTCACCCAGGCGCCCCATTTTTTAAAATTTTTATTTATTTTTTTTTTTACTAACAAGTAAAATCATGGTAAGTTTTGATGTCTTTGGGGTCCTGTCAATGTACTTTTGATGACAGAATAGGTCATAGACTAACACAAAAGCCCTCAAGCATCTAATGGGAAATTAAAGATAGTTCAATTAAATTTAATAAATAGTTGTTGAGAACTAAGGAATTGTTGTGTTGTTGTTGTTTTTTCCCCTCAAAAGCATGTTATTTAAATATGGAGGCAAAGCATCAACCAGAGATACAATGATAATATCCAGCAAAATATCATTAAACATCCCCATCCATCTATTATCTTGGCCAAAATATATATTCTGCTTTTAGGTTTTAAGGAAAGAAATTGCTGTTGGCCATAGGGTTTAAAGAAAGCTTAATAGAAGATTTTGAGTTAAGTTTAGAAGGATAAATGGATTTGAAAAAATAGAATCAGAGAGACTCCTGCTTTCCAAGACACAGTACCTAGGTGGAGAAGAGCAGAGGCTTTGCTGTCAAATTGCCTTGGGATGGAATCCGTGTTAGACAACATACTCACTTTTGGCCTTCGGGAAATCCTTTAATCCCTGTATTCCTCCATTTTCTATCTGGAAAATGGAAATAACAATACTATGGTTGTGGGAATTAAATTACTTATGCTTATAAAGTTCTTAGGCAAGTCTTGTCACATAGTTAATGTTCAGGGAGGGGTTTTATTATTGTTGTTGTTGTTGTTGTTACAACAGAGTACAGTAGTTAAGGATATTAGATATGAAATTGCTTTAACTGGAATCCAACAGTGGCTCCGCCATTTACGAATTGTGTGTTTTGGGGCAACTTTGTTTGCTGTACCTTGGTTTGGGAAATAAGAATAATCTGCCCTCTCCATAAGTTTTTGTGAGGATTAAATGAGCCAACACACATAAAGCTCTCAGAACAGTGTCTCATATTCTAAAAGTCTTAATAATAAGCTGTAATAGCAATAATAATGGTTATTATTATTATTAATTACTATTATTATCTAAGCAAAAATTTAGTGCTAGATATGTTAGTTAAGAAACTGCGGGTTTTATAATTAAGCAGAGCAAAAGATAAAGTTGAGTAACTGGACAACAGCAAACTGTGGAGAATATTGAAGGGTTTGAATTTCATCCCGGGCTGAGGGAAAAGATTCTCGACAAAGTGGTATCTGATCAAAAATAATAGTTTAAGAAATTTATATGATGGCTATATTTGTTTGCTAGCACTGCCACAGTAAAACACCATAGTCTGGGTGGCTTAAAGAGCAGAAGTCTATTTTCTCACAGTTCTGGGGTTTGGAAGTTGGAGATCATGGTGTCGTGTGTGTTCCTTCAGGGGCTATAAGGGAAGGTGCTGCATCAACCCTCTCTCCTTGGTTTGTAGATGGCTGTCTTTTCCCTGTGTCTTCACATCATCTTCCTTCTGTGTGTGTGTGTCCAAATTTCCTTCTTATAAGTACCCTAGTCATATTGGAGTAGGAAATATTGGATCTAGTGACCTTGTTTTAACTTGATTACCTCTTCAAAGGCCCCATTCATAAATACAATCTCATTCTGAGGTATCGGGGGCTAGGACTTGAACATATAAATTTTGCAGGGGACATAATTCAACCCATAACATGGATGTAATATGCATATAAAACCTAAACAAAAGGGGCACCTGGGTGGCTCAGTCAGTTAAGCGTCTGCCTTCAGCTCAGGTCATGATCCCAGGGTCCTGGGATGGAGCCCTGCATCAGGCTCCCTGCTCAGTGGGGAGCTTGCTTCTCCCTCTCCCTCTGCCTGCCTCTCCCCTTGCTCGTGCTCTCTTTCTCTGTGTCAAATAAATAAATAAAATCTTTAAAAAAACCCCAAAACCTAAACCTAAAAGTATGGAGATCTTGGCATACCCTGCAATGCTTTCTTATTTTAAGAGCCAAATTCTTGGATAGTATTTAGTTCAGTAATTAATTTAGGAGAATGAGATTCAGGCCCATTTAGCTCATCTTGGTAAACACAAATGAATTTCTCAGATGCACATGGCTTTACAGTCTGAACACTGACAAGCAGTATAAACAGAGTAATAAATCCTTGCTAACATCACAACCTAATATTTAGATACAAAGTAGCACAACCAAAATAATTATATATATATATTTTTTTTTTGGAAACCTTGAAACAATTTATTGAGTTGCTTTATACAAGATTAACAATTTCCACACCACCCCCCAACACCAACATAGTCTCGCTGCACAAAAGCCACAGCCCCTCTCACACCTCAGGAGCGGCTGCACCGAGGGCAGCACCCCCACCTCCCCCGCCCCGGAGCCCGCTCTGCCTGCCGGGCGCAAAGGCCGTGGC
>NW_027770074.1:0-294 GCF_054177405.1 Leptonychotes weddellii
AAAGAATTATGGTATATGAGCCTGGAACCCCAGGAAGAGGCTGGGTTCGAGGTGTAAACTTGGAGGCGGTCTGAGTACACTTGGGGTTAAAGTCATGGGCCTGGACGAAGTCCCCTGAGAGAATCAAAGAACTAGTCTCTGGGAACCCTCATATTTAAAAGTCAAGAAGATGAGAGGTGGAGGAACATAGGACATGAAAGGATGTGTCCTGAAAGACAGGTGATGAAGCATTTTTAAGGAGGGGATGATCAACGGCGTCCTTTGACTAAGATGAGGGCTGGGGATTGACAGTGA
>NW_027770075.1:0-294 GCF_054177405.1 Leptonychotes weddellii
TGTATTTGGAGCCTGGACCTTTCCAGAGGTGATCAAGGTCAAATGCCATCTTAAGTGGGGGCCTAATCCAAAGGGGTGGTGTCCCTATGTAAAGAGAAGAGGCCCAAAGGAGGCACACGTGGAGAAAAAGTCATGTGAGGACAGTGGGAAGGCAGCTGTGCACATGGCAGGGAGAGGCCTCGGGAGAAACCAACTCTGTTGGCACCTTAATTTGCACTTCCAGCCTCCAGAACCATAAGAAAAGTAATTTCTGTTATTTCTGTTGTGTAACCCACCAAATCTGTGACACATGAA
>NW_027770076.1:0-294 GCF_054177405.1 Leptonychotes weddellii
AAAATTGAGAAAATAATTATAGGTTTCAATCTAAAGTGAAGCTTGTGCACATCTGTGTTTATAGAAGTGTGTATTATACTCACAGAAATACACATATCACTACACACAAATATGTACTCATGGTATGACTTCATTTGTAAGCATGGCACACTTGCTCCTATATACACCTGAACTTCCCTGTTAGTTGATACCTTCATCTATCAATGCTTTAAAAATGACTTCTCCATTTTTCTTATGGAAAAATTTATGAAACATACTCTATATTTTCTCTATCATTTAGAATGGAAATGAACT
>NW_027770077.1:0-294 GCF_054177405.1 Leptonychotes weddellii
AAAAAAAAAAAAAAAAAAGGAAACCTTGTCTCCAACTTCTAACTTGAAAAACTGACCATACAGGAGGAGAAAGTAGAGGATGTACCTGAATTTTGTTGTTGTTGTTTTCTTTTCCTCTCGCGTCTTTAAGAAACACGCTCTAAAGACAGTCCTCTTAATGCCAACAGAAGGCCTTGCAGTTCTGAGCCTTTTATAAATGACATTTGTCCAATAGCCTGATTTATGAAGCATGATTGGAAACAACAATCAGGCCACAAGTGATACCCAGGAAAACGCACACACACATACATACAC
>NW_027770078.1:0-294 GCF_054177405.1 Leptonychotes weddellii
CCGGGCCAGCCAGCGGTGGGCTTCGAACTTGTACTCCTCAATCACCTCCTGCATTCCCGGCCCGAACTCCTCCTCTTCCTCCTCCTCCTCCTCCGTCTCCTCCTCCTCCTCCTCCGAAGAGGACTCCTCCGATGAGGTCTCCTCCTCCTCATCCCCCTCATCCTCCTCGTCACTGCCCTTCTTCTTCTTCTTCTTCTTCTTCCTCTGCAGCTTGGCCTTCAGCCACTCCTTCTTGAGCAGCTGCCGCAGCTTGTCCTTCTCCTTCTTCCTCCGGGCCTCCTCCTCGGGCGTGAG
>NW_027770079.1:0-294 GCF_054177405.1 Leptonychotes weddellii
GTCTCTATGGATTTGTTTATTCTGGACATTTCTTATAAACAGACTCATACGATATGTGGCCTTTGTAACTGGCTTGTTTCACTTAGCATATATGTTGTCAGGGTTTATCCATGTTGTAGTATGTATCTGCTGTGCATTCCTGTTTATGGCTGAAAATATTTCGTTGTATGGCTATGCCACATTTTATTTATATGTTCATTGGTTGGTAGACATTTGGTTTCAGCTGAATTTTGAATAAATAGAAAGGTTTTTTCGAGGCATAGAAGGGAGGGTGGATTTTTGGGTGGGTAAAAC
>NW_027770080.1:0-294 GCF_054177405.1 Leptonychotes weddellii
CTGTATATTTACTAATTTTTAAAAATTAAGCTTATCAAAGTTCATCTATGCAATCCGCATGTGGGTCACACTAGATTATCTGAGTTAGCTGGTAGAGTCCTTGTGGAAAAAAAAAATTCATCTATCCACACTCTTCCGTACGTTGCATTTTTTTACTTGATCATACATCCTGGGGATCTTCCATATCAGGACATTCTTTTTCATGATGCATTATATTCTACTGTTTCAGTGTGCCACACTTTAGTTTCAATACCAAACATGCAGAAAATCATGCTTTAATTAAAAAATAAATAA
>NW_027770081.1:0-294 GCF_054177405.1 Leptonychotes weddellii
AAATCATAAGTCTTCGTTGAATCTGCTAATTCCATACCTTATTTTATTGACACAGAAAATGTTGAGGATCCCAAATTTGATTGGTTTGAAGAACATATGAAGGGTCTATTGTTTAGAAGATGAATGTCTATAAATATACTGGAGCTTCATGTACACGATGAAGAGACAACATCCAAGATTAGTTAAGACATGATTTTTTTGGGGGGGGCGGAGCAAGATGGCGGAGGAGTAGGAGACCCGGATTTCGTCTCCTCTCAGGAATTCAGCTGGATAGGGATCAAACCATTCTGAACA
>NW_027770082.1:0-294 GCF_054177405.1 Leptonychotes weddellii
CAGAATGGCAAGCAGGAAGTCGTGGCAAAAGCCAGGAGGTACACAATGGATGTATCACACAGAAATGCAGAAGCTGCCGGAGGGAGAGAGTTACGTCCATTTGGCAGTGGGAAAAGAAGTGAAGAGAGACATAGAGGTAGAGAGGAGGAATGACAGTCATGGTAACATTAGGACCCTGGAACCGGCACCCCACATGCCCGCTGATGAGACGACTTCAGGGTAGCTGGGTTGTAAAAGCTACTCTGGATTCTGAAGGACCGCCACTTCCCAAACTCCATTTGTGTCCGAAAGCAG
>NW_027770083.1:0-294 GCF_054177405.1 Leptonychotes weddellii
CAACACTCTGAGATAGATCCTATTATCATTCTCATTTTTTCAGATAATTAAACTGAGGCTCATTGAACTAAATGACTTGCCCAAGGTTATACAGCTGGTGTGAACCAGACTCAGTCTCCAGAGTCTGTATGTGCTACCACTAGCTTATTTTGTTTCTAGTAGGGAAACTAGGTGAAAAACGTAGATGCATCAGAATAACACTGCCCCATCTCTGATATATTTTTTAAATTATTTATTTATTTTATTATTATTTTTTAAAATTTTATTATGTTATGTTAGTCACCATACAATACA
>NW_027770084.1:0-13912 GCF_054177405.1 Leptonychotes weddellii
GGACTCGATCCCAGGACTCTGGGACCATGACCTGAGCCGAAGGCAGTCGCTTAACCAACTGAGCCACCCAGGCGCCCTAGAATTCTTTTTATATATTACTAATTCTTGCTAATATTTTGTTTAAAATGAGCATCTAGGGGCTCCTGGGCGGCTCAATCATTAAGTGTCTGCCTTTGGCTCAGGTCATGATCCCAGGGTCCTGGGATCGAGCCCTGCATCGGCTTCTCCCTCTCCCACTCCCCCTGCTTGTGTTCCCTCTCTCACTGTGTCTCTTTCTCTCAAATAAATAAATAAACAGGGGCGCCTGGGTGGCTCAGATGGTTAAGCGTTTGCCTTCAGCTCAGGTCATGATCCCAGGGTCCTGGGATCGAGTCCCGCATCGGGCTCTCTGCTCCTTGGGAGCCTGCTTCTCCCTCTGCCTCTCTCTCTCTCTCTGTCTCTCATGAATAATAAAAAAAAAAGATTGTTTAAAAAAATAAATAAATAAACAAATAAAATGAGCATCTATATTCAAGAGTTATATTCATTTATAGTTTTATTTGTGTTTGTGTATCTTTGTCAGGTTTTGGTATCAGAGTAATACTGGCCACCTCATCTGAGTTAAAAAGTATTTCCTCCTCTTCTATTTTCTGGAAGAGATTGTGTAGAATTAGTATTAATTATTTAAACATTTCATAGAATTCTGTTTCAAGTTCACTGATTCTTTCCTCTGTCCTCTCCATTCTCTTTTACGTCCATCCACTGAGTTTTAAAATTTAGGTTATTATATGTTTCCATCATAAAGTTGTCATTGAATTCTTCTTTATATACATCTTTCCTGAATCTGTTTTTTCATTTAAGTGTGTTCATAATTGCTCATTGAAGCAGTTTTATGATGGCTCAGTTGATTTTTGTGTTATGCGTGAGATAGGGATCTAATTTTATTTTTTATATACAAATACCCAGACTTTCCAATACCTTTTATTGAAAAGTCCATTCTTCCCCTTTATTTTTCAGTGCCCGCTGAGTCATGAATCAAGTGTTTTTACATTCATGGTTCCTCACCCCCACTCCCACATGCTCTATTCTGTTCCATTGATCAACTGGTTCATTCTTATGCCAATACCATACTTCCTTGTTACATATTATTCCTTATTTTATAATAAATCTTCATGTCTGGTAGAATAAGTTCTCTTCATTCTTTTTCAAGAATTTTTTTTTTTTTTTGTGGTTCTTGGCTCTTTACATTTCTGTATAAATTTTGGAACCAGTTTGTCAAGTTGCTTTAAAAAAGTTTGAGACTGTGTTGGCTGTAGCCAATTTAGGGAGATCTGATATCATCAAACTAAGTCTTCCAATGCATCAACATTTATTTTTTATTTCTTCATTTTTAACTTTCTATTTTGAGATAATTATAGAGTCATGGGAATGTGCACAAATAACATAGGAGACCGTACACCAAATTTTACCCAGCCTCAGCCAATGGTCGTATCTTAAATAGCTATAGTAGTATACTATCAAAACCAGGACGCTGACACTGGAACAATGCACAGAATTTACTCACATTCCACCGGTTTTGCATGCACTTAGTTGTGTATGTTGTGTGTGTACAATTCTATGTAACAGTATCATATGTGTAGATTTTTTTTTTTCTTTTTTTTTTTAAAGATTTTATTTATTTTTTAGAGAGCGAGCGAGAGAGAAACAGCATGAGAGGGGAGAGGGTCAGAGGGAGAAGCAGGCTCTCCGCTGAGCCGGGAGCCCGATGCGGGGCTCGATCCCAGGACCCCGGGATCATGACCCGAGCCGAAGGCAGACGCTTAACCATCTGAGCCACCCAGGTGCCCCATATGTGTAGATTTTCTAATCACTACCACAGTCAACGTACAGAACTGTTCTATCACCACAAAGATTCCTGGTGCTACTATTTCTAGCCACACCCATTCTTCTTTGACTTTTTGATAAAAATTTTCATTTCCTTCATTCAACACTACGTCTTGGAGATCCACCCCCATTAGTAGATATACTTAATTCTCTTTAAATGCTGAACAAATACATGTTGATATATTTAACCAACCCCCTACTGGTGGACTTTTTACCTCCATTTATTTATTTATTTTTTTTATCGTCTTAGACTCTACTGCAATACGCATCCTAATATATGCCTCCTCATGCACATATGTGGGTGTTTTTCTAGGATAGAAACAGAGGAGTATAATCACTGAGTTGTAGGACAAGCCCATGTTATATTTCAATATACAATGTCAGATTGCCCTCCAAGTGGCTATGCCAATTTGCAATCCTGCCAGCAGATAGGGAAGGATCAGCACATGGATGAAAATGAATAAAAGATGTCCAGAGGGATGCCTGGGTGGCTTAGTTGGTTACGTATCTGCCTTCAGCTTAGGTCATGATCCCAGGGTCCTGGGATCAAGTTCTACATTGGGCTCCCTGCTCAGCAGGGAGCCTGCTTCTCCCTTGCCTGCCCCTCCCTCTGCTTGTGCTCTCTCTGACAAATAAAGTCTAAAAAAAAAAAAAAAAAAGATGTCCAGAATGCAATCTTAAATGGGATTGTCAGGATGGATCTTACTGAGAAGATGGAATTTGAGCATAGACCTACGGAGAAGAGGGTGGATGTAGCTGTCTGGGAGAGAGTATTCCAGGCAGAAGGAACCACCAGCGCAAAGCCCTGAGGTGGCCGGGTGAGCATGCCGGCTTGTTTGGGGAACACCGAGGAGACCACAGCAGAGGGAGTGGAGTCAGTGGTGAGGACTGTGGGAAATAAGATGGCCGGCTATAGGGAACGTGCAGATCGGGAAAGGTCCCAGAGGCTGGAGTAAGGCTTTTACCCCGGAGTGACAAGGAGATTGTGACAGGTTTTGAGCAGAGGACTAATGTGATTTGACTTCCTTTATATTTTTTAAAAATAAAATCAACTTTATTCAGACAGAATTTACATACAATAGAAGGCACCCATTGTAACTGTGTAGTCTGATGAGTTTTGACCAAGATCTGTGGTTAAGTGATTTGCCCAGAGTCAAACCCTAAGGACGGACGTGTCAGCACTAGCCTTTGAGCCTTGGCCCACCTACACCAAAGCCCGTGCACGTTCTTCTGAGGCCATAGCGCTCGGGCCCCAGAGTGCAGTTTCCTGTCCCAAAGTAGCGGGAGGAAGTGGGGACAGGGCAACAGGAGGCCCACTGAGGGGACAGCATGGAGAGGCAGTGAGGGTACAGGGCGGCCAAACCCCTTGCCCTCAGCATGTATGCCAGCACTCACGGGCAAGGCCACCTGCACGGCCAGTCATTCGAGACACCCAGTTGGCTTGTCTCTTACTCCTCAAGGCGATTCTAGGATGAAAAAAAGAAAAATCTTCTTCTAATTTAATCCTCTTTGTTTTTGACTCCTTTCTTTTTTCTGATTATAAAAGAAATGCCTTTCTGTTATACAGAATTCAGATATCATCATCACAACTATAGTATTATAATAATAAACATCCCTGATAATTCCACCCCAAAGATAGCCATCACTAAGTTTATGCATAGACCTCTTTCTTTCCCTTATATGTTCATGTGCTAACATGGCTTAGAATTATTCATTTATTTTTGCAAAAATCAGGTCGTACATAGCACTGCAATCTTCCCTTCACTTGTAATATCCTTTGGAGCCTTTCCTGTGTCAGTAAATGTGCACCTGACTTTGTTCTTGTAAATGGACACGTATTATAACATTGGATGTTCCACAGACGATTTATCTGGTAGGAAACCTTATTCCTCTCCCACATGTTTCCTGAGGGAATTTCCACCCCCAGGGTGTAACAGTATGACTGATTCTGTCCCCTCAGTAGGAGTGATTTATCTGATGGATTAGGCCAGGAGGAGAAACGGGGCACAAGGGCCCAAGTGGCCCGTCCTTTCTGGGCTTTGGTCAGAGTGGCGGCCCTGGGGGATGCTCCTTTGGCTTGCCTCCAGCAGTAAGCCTACCCACGGCCTCACATTTTAGTCCCATTCTCCAGTGAATCTCTATGTGGACTTTGAATTAGGACTTTTCCCTAGAAAGGTGGGGGGAGGGGGAGAGAGAGAGGGGGAGAAGGGGAGGAGAAGGGGGAGGGAGATGGGGAGAGGGAGAGACAGCTGGGTGGTTCTGTCGGTTAAGTGTCTGACTCTTGACGTTGGCTCAGGTCATGATCTCAGGGTGGAGGGACCGAGCGAGCCCCACATCGGGCTCCCCACTCAGCACTGAATCTGAGTCTGTTTGAGATTCACTCTCCCTCTCCCTCTGCCCCTCCCCCCTGCCCTCCCACCCCACGCTCGCTCATGCTCTCAAATAAATCTTCAAAAAAAAAAAGGGGGAGGAGAGGGAGGGAGGGAAGAAAGGAAGAAAAATTCCCTTTCAAGAGGGAGAGAGAGCAGTATCATTTTTTGCCCCCTCAAATCCCAACATTTCCCCCATTCTCCACTGATGGACATTTATGTTTTGTCATAGCAAATACTGCCTTTGCCCACCTTAACTTTTTACACTTAGGTTCACTGGGCTGACAACAGGGATGGGAAAGAAGCTCTCTTTAGAAGTCCTTGAATCTGAGCCAAGGATCGAATCAGGGAGAAGCTTGACTGTCAACACCAACAACCACAGTTTGGACTGGGGAGTCTCCCGAGGCACAAAGAAAACTGCACAGCTGGAAGTTCTGTTTGTTGGTTGGTTCATTCATTCATTCGTTCATTCGTTCATTCAACAGTAACAGCGTACCTACAATGTGCCAGGCACAGTCTTAGACAATGGGTAGAGAAATGGACAAGACGCACAACATCCCAGCTTGTGTGGAACCTATCCGCACCCCCCCCCCCCACACACACACAAGCAAGCAATAAACACAAGTCAGAATAATAACGGCTATACAGTTTTAAATGAGAGCAATCGGTTTCGGTTTAGGCAACTTCTGAGAACATCTTAGAGCAGTTATAAAAGTATGCTTTCTTGGGGCACCTGGCTGGCTCATTGGGAAGAGCACGAGACTCTTGATCTCAGGGTTGTGAATTCAAGCCCCACGTAAAGTGTAGAAATTACTTAAAATCTTAAAAATAAATAAAAGTATGCTTTCTGGGATAAGCGTTTGAAAGTAGCCATAGGTTTTATTTCAGAAATTTCTAGGTCGTGGGTTTCTGTTCCAGGAGTTGGTATACTGGCAAGTGAATGGTTTTCCATGGGGCTCTTCGTTTCATGTCTAATTCAGGAAAGGTGTGTCTGAATTTCAGCCACACACACCCTCAACTTCTCTTTCCACTGTCCTCCTCTGCATATCTTCTCAAGGCATTTTGATAGACTGGAGATACAGAGCTATTTCTATTCATTATGAATTTGCTTAAAGTGCTGCTTTCCAAAAGAAACTGAAATATTCTGTCAGTGTCTCAGGGGCATCCTGTGATTGGGCAGCACTAGAGTTCTGGTATAGTTTTAAAATATTTTGTTATTGTTAGATTTTCTGTGTGTGGTGGGCTACTCTTTTGTAAACCCAGGGAGGCCATGGAGTCTGGGGAGGGGGGACGCAGTGGGAGATGCCGAATTGGATTAATGACCTGAGACCAGCAGGGACTGGGGGAGACCAATTCTCAGCCTGGTTCCTTTTTGTTTAGGCAAATGGACACATGGGGAGCCCTTCCAATATGGAGCCCGAAAGCTTCTGTTCAGGGAAATTGTTTCCTGTTTTGTCCGTTCGGTGGCTTTTAAGGATTTCCTTCCTTCTGTCTTCTCTGCTTTCTCTCTTTAGAATATTGTTCATCAAATTTGGACCTCCCTAACTGACTTCAGTGCTTTTTACTGGTTTTTCTCTCACATGTTCCAACTCTTTGCCTTTTTTAACTTTCATTTAGAATTCCCTGCCTGCGTTTTTCAGGTTTTATACTGATTTTTCCCCCCATTTTAACCATCACATTTTTATTTACTGAATGCTCTTTGTTGTTCTGCGATGTCCCTTTTTTATGGGACTGTGTTTTAGTTTTACAGATTAAATATCCCTGAAATCTTCCTGAAGATGCTAACTGGTCTTTTCCAGTTCTAGAGGACTGACTCTGTTATTTCTTTCTTCTGGGGACTATTTTCCCTGTTAATTCTGGTCTTTCTCTTCCATAGTATGTATTTTCCTCAAAGTTGGTGATCCTTGCCTGGCTTTCCCTTTTGTCTTGAAAATTTCCATGCCAGTAGTCTCTTTTTTATCTAAAAGTAAAAGGCTTACCATCTGTACTGATCTCCAGAAACATTTGTGTGAGGTTTTCACCCTTCAAGTTCACTGTTTTGTTACTGAAGGTGATGGACCAGATAACTCTTTGAAGTCCTCTCGCCCAAGGAAAGTGTTCTTTAGCTCTTGTAAATAGCCCCACTTGATACATCTGTGGGTCCCAGTGCAGTCTGGATTCAGGGATACCTGGCCGTGTGGCTTAGAAACGGTTCGTCACACACTCTTGATCAGCAGCTAACGGCTCTGCTCACCTGCAGGCAGACAGGGGTTGCCCCTCGCCAGCATCCTTCCAAACTCTGTGAGCCCCATCATTTTTACTTTTTGGTTGTTCTGGTGGTTCTTGAAAAGCACACCTGTTCATTTGCCTACTGGATGATAATAATTCCCTCCACTTCAAATGGGCCAATTCATTAGGAGTCCAGACTGAAGATAGGGAGTGTAAGTCCAGAGCTGCAAAGAGGGACAGTCCTTCCCAGGAACAGCAGCTGTGACATGGGGAAGCTGCAGTCCTGTCTCCACGGTGATGCTGTTAGCGAGCCCTCTTGCTCAACTATAGACCCCAGCAGTTACAGGCAGAAATAAACAAGCCTGCTTAACGAGTGCTCTAACTGAAACCCACAGTGCTTCTTTCTTATCGCACTTTCTTGAGGCATCCGTGAAAGTGTTTTGCAATGACCAGAACATCCCAACCACCAGAGCAGAAAAACCCTGATAGCAGCGGAATGCCTAGAAGACCACACCCCACAGTCGTCCCCTTCCCTGCCCATGATCCTGAGCTGAACACCTACTGCCCCCTCACCCGTGGTCCCATGCTCCCTGCCTGCTCTCTTGAACACCCCACCCCCACCCATCCTGAACCTCTCTCTCTCTAAAACTCTGAGTGTCCAGCTTGGGGGCAGAGAGGCCGGTTGTTAAGGCTTTGAGCCTGTCACCTGCCCGGGCTGCTGGCACCCAAAATCAATTTCTCCCTTTCTCTTTTCCAAACCCTCCTCTCTTGAATTACTGGCTTCTCAGGCAATGAGTTCATCTGAGTTTGTTCGGCACCAGCGCTGGCAAAGCCAGCCAGGAGGTATGCTTTCGATCTGTCCAGGGCCCTTGGGATTGCCAGAGACCGAGCAGGGGGCAGCAGCATGCCAGGACGCTCTGAATCCCTTCCTGAGTGAGTGGCAGTGGCTGGGATAGATGCTCTAGTAACTACGGAGGTGGTTTTTCCAGAGCACATCCCAGCCCTTTATATTAAGGATCACATTCTTAGTAGAGCCTGATTTGGAGGGGAAGAAAGACTAAGAAAAAAAAAGGGGGGTGAATAAGAGCTGTAAGTATGAGACACCAGCACAATTTACACATGGCTAATTGGTATTTCTTCATCCAGGATAATTCTAAATTATAATTCCCCCTACCTAGATTATTATTAGATTCAGGCAAATCTGTTTATATCTGAAAGGCTTAAAAAGCACAAACCTTCGATTACTCTGTAACTGAAATACAATAGAAATATGGATGAACTAGTAATCCTCATTTCAGTTTTAAAATAGAAGAAGGCCCCAAATGATTATGCATCCTAATCTGGCAAGTGAAATTGGATGAATGCCAAGGGTTTAGATCTGAGAAGATGAGCAGTTAGGTGAGAAACACTCTAGGCTTTTATGATAGGAATCTCCCTGTTGGGGTAAAAAAAGACAAAGAAAATTCTAAATCGTGGTATTAACCCTTTTATAACCAGTGATAGCCTACATGTATGCATCTGTTCTGCAATTATTGTGTTGTTCTGTATCTATTCTTAAAAGGCTTTAAAGCATTTGCAAGAATCTGATATATTAGGCAAGAAAAATTTAAGTTACAATCAGCACTTAAATGTCTAGGAACTCTTATTTTTTTATATTCATTTGTTTAATTTATTAAGTGAATGAGTACTTAGAGGAATATTTTTTAAGATTTACTTATTTATTTGAGAGAGAGAGAGTGCATACGCACGTGCCTGAGTGGGGGGGGTGTGTGCAAAGGGAGAGAGAAGGGGAGAAATAGACTCCCTGCTGAGCACGGAGCCCCATGCAGGGCTCGATCCCACAACCCCGAGATCATGACCGAAGCCAAAATCAAGAGTCAGATGCTCAACCCATTGAGCCACCCAGGTGCCTCTGGAATTTTTTTTTTTTTTTAAGTAGGCTCCACACCCAACATGAGGCTTGAACTCATGAACCTGAGATCAAGAGTCGCCTACTCTACTAAGCCAGCCAGGGGCCCCCATATTTAGAGGAATTTTAAATGTTTACAACATAATACACTTGATTTTGCAGGATAATAATATGGATATTAGACAAATCACTACTAATAAAGTACATTCCTCAGTTAAAGAAACATCCCCCCCACCCCCACCCCACCCCAGTCTCTGCATATTCTGCGTTAAAGCGCCTCTGATCACACCAAGCCATTTACATTATTTTGCTATAAGGAGAAGAGGCCACACGTGGAGGGCAAGACCAGAGTCAGAGTGATAAATTCTGTCTCATTACAAAACCCTTTATATGGCTCTGTTGCTCTCCATTCCATCTTAAACTCTTCTTAGCAATTTCTTCAGCATTTTGGAATTCTTTCTAGAAACACAGAATGGACAGTGTCCAAAAATAACTTTTAATATCCGCTTTTAATATCCACCCTTCACCAAACAGTAATAAGAAAATTACTTTTAAAATAAATTGTATTATCTCTTTATGTTAGCTCTCTTCACAGAAGTAAAACAAACAACAACAAAAACCCCAAACAATTCTAAGGTAGAAAAATTTTAGACCTGATTAATAATTGAGGTTACTTTGGACTCAGAAAGATCATCTATACTCCAAGTAAGTTTAGAGGAAAGGGAACATATGGGCTTCCACACTAACAATAATAATGAAAATGATGATTAATATGTTTGGATGCTTGCTCTGTGCAAGCTTTGTTTGGCATCTTGTCTGAGCCTAGCCACGTGGGTACCACTGTGGTTCCCATTTTGCAGATGGGGAAACTCACCTGCAGAGAAGGTGGTGTTTGCTTATACTTACACAGATTTAGACCTTCTATTGGTCAAGGGTCAAGTAATTTATTCTTTAAACTTCTATTTGCCTATTAATCTGAGTCTGGTGAAACCGTATAATACTTCAGGTTAAATGTGAATAAGAAAGTGATGAATAGGAAGTTCATCATCATCAGGGTGCTCTGTAGCTCCCAAGGCTAGTAAATCATAATGGCATGAAGCAAATGTCACTAACGAATTAAAGAGCTGAGTCTTCTATTTCAGGCACAATTTTATTTAGGTAATGATGGCCTTCATAGCCTAGGATAGAAAGCGTCTGGCATTATGCCCAGAACTTGCCAAGGTTTCAAGTATTAGAAGAAAAATTATGGTCTGGGTTAATTTGGGATCTTGGCTGGTTGCCTTGGCTTATGTAGCTTCTGAACTAAAAAAGTGGGGGAGGAGTGAGCTGGGTTCTGCTCCACCTCCTTCCTTTAGTAAAAGGAATGTGTAAGGAGAAGGTAAAGGGATGATAGTAGTCCAAAAAAAAAAAAAAAAGTGCATGTTATTAAAATGAGTCAAAATCAGGACCTCGGGCAGCGGGACCCTGAAGGGCCTAGGTAAGCTGCCAGGGCCCCTGGAAGAGGCAGGGGGAAGGCTGGTGGAGCAGAAGCCAGTGGGGTGGGAGGTACAGCAGTAGCTGGGAGCTGGCTCAGCTCACTCCTGGGCACAAAGGTGAGGCAGAGTGTCCTCAAAGAGGCCTCCTCTCCCTGAGATTGACAGTTGAAAGGCCCAGAGAAGAGCACCCTGATGCCCGCCTGGGGGTGTGATCTCTCTTCACCCAACGCAGGTACCAACGGGATTGACAAGATGAAAACTTGCAGTAAGTATTATCAGCCCCAAACACAGAGTTAATTTAAATAGTTAAACCCTGGGAATCATACGGGCAGAAACCATCCCCAGAAAATCCTAGGCAGTCAAAAATAAATCATAGGTACAACCAGGTCCAAGTGAAAAGCTGAATATCTGCTGGGCCTCTGTGTTTTCTCAAATAGAGAAAAATGAATGAATGAATGAATGAATGGGAGAAAAAGGAAGAAAAAGAAAGCCCTTATTTGTACATTTTGCCTATTTTTTTTTCCAGATTTATTTATTTATTTATTTTTAGAGAGCACACAAGCAGGGGGAGGGGCAAAGGGAGAGGGAGAGAGAATCCTCAAGCAGACTCCCCCCATGGGGCTTGATCCCACAACCCTGAGATCATGACCTGAGCCGAAATCAAGAGTCAGATGCTCAACTGACGGAGCCACCCAGGGGCCCCACCTTTTGTCCATTTCTATGTGTAAACACACTTCTCATGGCAGATTTCAAACTATCAATGTGAAGTCACTGCCCGCGGAGTTGAGAAGGAATGCCCAGAATTGGCTCATAAAGGCCGGTATGAGCCGCCTGCGGCACGACCCTTGGTCTGCCCTACACATAAGGAATGTGATTGGTCCTTATCCATAAGGCAGAGACAACTATAATAAGGTGACTTTGTGTCCCTCCTCCACTGATTATGGATTCATCACAGAATCCAAAACAGGAGCTTGTCGTGCTTTAGAAATGTGGATGTTTACACAAAACTTTCTATATAAATGTTGCTAAATTATTTGGTTGTTTTATATCAAATAAAACCCTCTGGGCAGAGTTTCAAATGTGTCTGAAAATTACTTGTAAAGCTATTAGGAGGATAACAAAATGTAATTTAAATATAATTTTGCTACTAAAATGTGTTAACTAAAATATGCTAATGTCTTTTGAGTTGTTCTTGTGGAATATAAACAATGTTTTAAAGCTATTTACCTACATAAATTGTTCCAAATGACATTTCTGGATCAAAAGTTTTAAAAATCTCTGTTTATTCTGGTTATTAACTCAGTCATAGCTGCTGATATCTTTAGAGTTAATACAACCTTGAGACAATAAATATTTATGTGAAGACCCTATAAAAGTTAGAGTTCAGCATTACAGCTACCTATCGTAAAAGAGAAATAACGGACCAAGTCCCATAAAAATAGTTAAAGGAGAGTGAAAGCCTCAAAGTTGCAATTTCTGTTTTTCTCACTATCTCTGTTCCCTCCCTCCACCCATTTATCCTCACCCTTCTCTGCTCTGCCCCAGGACCTCAGAGTTAGACCCCTGTGGAGTTTATCACTGAGCTCCTTGCCATTGGCTTCTGGTTGAGTTTGGCAAATGGGAGGCTAGAAATTAGAGTGTGGGAGAGATAAGTCAGGATATTCTTCCCCCTTCCTTCCTTGCTTTGAAGTCCCATCTTTGGCAATAACTGGATCCTTCCAGGAAAACAGTTCCCAGGGAGCCTGGCTGGCTCAGTCACAAGAGCATGCTGCGCTTGATCTCGGGATTGTGAGTTCAAGCCCCAGGTTTGGTGTAGATTACTTCAATAAATAAAAACTTTAAAAAAATAAACAGTTCCCACTGGGAAGAACTTGTTTCCCAGTGACACAGTTTTCTCTCTCTGTCTCTTCCATTCGAGGGATTTTAGTATCTCCTCACTGCTGCTAGTCTCGGGGTCCCTAGCCCTTGCTTCTTTGGTTCCCTAAACTCTGCCCATACCTCTAAAATCTTGCCCTCCCTAAGGTCTCTTCATCTGAACCATCTGGAGTGAATTCTTTCTGCTGGGATCCTGCCCTGGTACATTCATGCTTTAGTTTTCATTTGTATTTTCTACTAAGTGTAAGTAAAATTCCAAGAGCAGTTAGTCCATGAGCTTGCATTCTCCACCCTGACCCTTTGGGGAGATTTATTTAGAGTCTTGCACAGCAGGGACACCCACCAGTCAAACTAGATGCTGGCTTGTGTGTTGTTTTCGTGCATTCTGGGTGAATATTAGCCCTTTTTGGTACAATAAACCCTCATTCCAATTTATTGGAATTGAAAGAAATAAAACATAGCTGATGAGATCTAAAATTAAGATGCATTAGCCAACTCTACAGCCCAGGTGATGGCCTTCAATTCTTCAGTTATTTCCTCTGTTTGATACAGTTTTCTTACTGAAACTGACTTTCGTC
This sequence comes from Leptonychotes weddellii, assembly GCF_054177405.1. NCBI lineage: Eukaryota > Metazoa > Chordata > Mammalia > Carnivora > Phocidae > Leptonychotes > Leptonychotes weddellii. The sequence continues at coordinate 12,278 of NW_027770084.1, forward strand.
CTGCACTCTTTCCGGGATGTGGCAAATGTGTGAGACCGGGCCCCAGAAGTGGGAGAAAAGATATCCTAGAGCAGTGGGACCCAAACTTTAGTGTGCATCAGTGTCATCTAGAGAACTTGTTAGGGACCGGGACTGCTCTGCCCATCCCTAGTGTTTCAGAGTCAGTAGGTGCTAAAATAAGAAATCTTTGTCTCTGGTTCCTGGCACAAAGCTCCTAAAACTCTCAGAATTGCCTGAGTAATAGGAGTATCTTTTGTTATTTATAAGGAGCCCCTCCAGAACACACCAGAGATTATGCTAATGTGACAGGGTGGGGCCCCTCCATGGCCTCAGGACAGGGCTGGTCACCAGGATAACCTGGCTTTAGGAGGTTGGAACTTTCAGCCCCACCCACCAACCTCTGAGAAGTGGGGAGAGCTGGAGATTATTCTTTATAAAAACTCTAGAACAAGATTTGATGGGCTTCCGAATTGGTGACCTCCCCAAGCAAGGAGGCCGGCACACCCCAGCTCTATGGGGACCTCGCCCTGGATACCTCTTCATCTGGCTTGTCGTCATCTTGTGTCCTTTATAATATCCTATATCATAAACTGGTAAGTACCTAAATGTTTCCCTGACCTCTGTGAACCATTCTAGCAAATTAACAAACTCAAAGAGGGGCTTGTGGGAACCCTGATTTAGAGCTCATCGGTTAGAAGCACAGGAGATAGCCTGGACTGGTGATTGGTGTCCAAAGTGGGGGCAGTCCTGTGGGATGGAGCCCTTACCCTGTGGAATCTGATGCTATCTCTAGGTAGATGTGGTGTGGGGAAACTTTGCAAAAGAAATATAGAAAAAAATTAAACTTTCTTACAACTTACAAGTACATGAGACAGGGAGAGTGACCTTCCTCCAGGAACTCAACTGCCTCAATGTTAATAACTTCTCTAGAGGCAAAACTAGCTTGACATTAGCCCGACCTCCAGGATCCTGTGAGTCTTCTTTAACATACAAAAATCCCTTTGGAAACGTCCTTTATCTCCATCCCCCCAGGATATATGTTAGCAATCATCCTCCAAACATATGGCCCACTGATACACATCTGAAGGGTCTCATGACTAAGGGTTTACTAGACAGCAGTAAATGACCTTACCCTAACAGCAGCCCCTCAAGGTCCTGGAAACCTTGCTTCCAAATTCCTTAGAGACTTAGGCTATCCCTAACCCCCTCCCAACCTGAGAGTATATAATCAGCCACTCCTCACAACCCCAGTGCAGCTCTTTCTGACCACAGGTCCTGTCCCCAGGCTTTAATAAAGCCACCTTTTTGCACCAAAGACGTCTCAAGAATTGACTGTTCACTCCCAGACCCCAACATTTCACATCAGATGGTGTCAGAATTGAATTAAGCTTCTAGGACACACAGCTTGTGACTGCCAGGAACTGAATTGTTTGGCAGTGATAGAAAACACACCAAAGTGGTCTGGGGTGGGGCCTGAGAATTTGCCTTTTTAAGTAATCTTCACATGCAATGTGGGGCTCGAACTCGTAACCCCAAGATGAAGAGCCATGTGCTCTACTGACTGAGCCAGCCAGGCGTGCCCCTGCCCCCTGAGAATTTGCATTTCTACTATGTTCCCAAGCAATGCTGCTGCTG
>NW_027770085.1:0-3841 GCF_054177405.1 Leptonychotes weddellii
AAAGTCTTTATTTCCTTGTTGATCTTTTGCTTAGATGATCTGTCCATTTCAGTGAGGGGGGTGTTAAAGTCCCCCACTAATATTGTATTGCTGTCAATGTGTTTCTGCCCTGGATTTTTTTTTTTTTTAAAGATTTTATTTATTTATTTATTTATTTATTTTTAAAGATTTTATTTATTTGACAGAGAGAGACACAGCGAGAGAAGGAACACAAGCAGGAGGAGTGGGAGAGGGAGAAGCAGGCTTCCCGCAGAGCAGAGAGCCCGATGCGGGGCTCGATCCCAGAACCCTGGGATCATGACCTGAGCCGGAGGCAGACGCCCAACGACTGAGCCACCCAGGCGCCCCGGATTTTTTTTTTTTAATATATAGTTTTCCCATTCATGATTACATACATTGAGTTTAATTTGGCCAATATGATCCTTATTATTTTTTTCTCTTCTCTTCATCTCCCCATAATGTCTTATCTTACATTCTTCCTCTTGTCTCTTTCATGTTTCTGGTACAGAAATTCTGTTTAATCTTCATATGGTGCATATTTATTAATCAGTGTAATCGAAGTCTGTCATCATTTCTACATAGCAGTGTTCAGTTCTTATAAATTCTCTGATTGTTCTCTTATTTATTGTTTCTATTTGTCATTACATGCCATTATAACCAACAACCTGAAAGAAAGCACAATTCAGAAACATGTTAGGGAAGGAGAAATGGCAAGGTATAGCATTTACTACTTTTTTTTTTTTTAAAGATTTTATTTATTTGACAGAGAGAGACACAGCGAGAGAGGGAACACAAGCAGGGGGAAAGGGAGAGGGAGAAGCAGGATTCCCGCTGAGCAGGGAGCCTGATGCGGGACTCCATCCCAGGAGCCTGGGATCATGACCTGAGCCGAAGGCAGATGCCTAACGACTGAGCCACTCAGGCGCCCCAGCATTTACTACTTCTTACCTTCAGAGACAATGACTTGCGAGTGGATTCCACATTTGGTGAGCCCAGATCTATAATCTCCAAAAGCCTATACATCTGCTCCTCTTAGTCCTTCAGGAACCAGCTGAATCAGTCCTTGGACTAACTCCCCAACCCATGAAAAATTCTGATGGAAAATGGGAAGTGTGATACATAAAACAAAATCTAAGAACTATTTGTGCTTATTAGAAAAGGGCTATGATCTTGTCTAGCCAAAAACATTTCAACATTGGTCCATTAGAGAAAATGACTATGCCGCCATCCCAAATCATGTTTTGAAGACCATTTAATGATCTGGGGGAAATGCTCGTATTACCATAAGTGAAAAAGCAGGTTCCCAAACTCTGTACAGAGCATAATCCCAATTTGGTGAAATAAATGCACAGAGAAGAAATGGTGGAGAAAAATACTCCAAAACATTATAAGGTTTGTCTCTGCCTTTTGGTGGGATTAGGATTTATTTTTAATTCATTCTTTACATCTTTCTGTATGTACAGGCTTTTCTATAACAAGCATGCTACTTTCATAACTGAAACAAAAAAAGCTATGTTTAAAAAATAAAAGAAAACTAATGACCTTATTGGGTAGTTTCTTGCCTACTGTTTGACAAAAAAAAAAAAAAAAAAAAAAGGCCTGGAGAGGGTTTTACGTGCCTTGTTTTTTTGTCTCAGTCAGAGCCCTGCTATATGTCAGTGGGGACCACAGGTCAACGCATGGGGGCTTTTGGTTTTGATTGCAGACATTTGGATTGGCCCTGCTTGTCCTTTCCATTCCCATTTCCCAGGTGCTTCTGTCTGGGCACTTGTGAGCCCCACTCACCTCCCCGACTTCACCTTATGCTCCCATAAGTATTCCGTAAGACTTGGGAACCACGTTTCCCTGATGATAAAGGAGGCCTGGACAAGAAAAGTCCTGCCTAAGTCTTATCATCCTTGCCGCACCAGACCTGTGTCCTCATGACTTAGGGACAAGTGAGGCACCAGGGCACGAAGGGTGTCACTGAATGAGAACATCCACTGGGTGAATTCCTTTCCTGAGCTCTGGCCTCTGAGCTCTGGCCTCCTCTGAGCTCTGGCCTCCTCCTTCACCAGGGACTGCAAAGCGATGGGCACCACCAGGAAGCACATAGGCACACTGGGTCTCTGTGAAACTGGGAGTTTGGGTTAGGACGTTAATTGCAGTTTTCATCAGGATAAAGATATCCAGATGTGAGAGAGAATTAAGTTCCTTCCCATGCCATGGAACAGATGACTGAACTAAAAGAAACATTTATTCTGTGAAGGAAGTAAATGAATACACCTGCACTATCTTCTCTCTACTCTCATGTTCCTTAAATTAAATTAAACCACCAAACAGGTCCTACTGGCTAAAGGAACAAATGCAATACTGTACTCAAGAGCATTTGATGTAAATTTCTTAATGAAGAAAGAATAAACAGAAATTTACACGATGTATTTGGATGCTGTAAACCTTGTAAGAGATTTACACAAAACTTCTTATTCCCAAACCTATTATGTAAATGTGCTGAATCCATTCTGTACATGATATCTATAGAAGATTTTTGCAATGTTTTATATGAGAGCAGTTTTCAGATGTGGTTTATATCTCATCACTTTCTAAAAATATTCTACAAGTCTAATACTTTATTATATTCTATTTGTTGATTAACTAGTTGATAGTTTTAACCAGGATGAAAAAATAATATTAAGCAAGAGAAGTAAAAGGGACTTCAAAGAACAATTATCTACCATGAAAGTGGAAACCATGGATTGGCATATGAAGGAAATAACGTGTTTTTATTGCTACTAGTTACACAGTATATTTTTAGCGGTGTTCTCATCCCTGATGACAGAAATCACCATCACACGCTAAATAACTAAAAGCATGGATTGTGGGTAAGAAAAAAGAGAGAGGGATGAAGTTTAGGCCAAGTCTACAATGAAGCGGTTTAAATATCTCATAAAACATCAGACCAAACTGGTCTTTCAGAATTTAGGGCAGTTCACTTTTGGCAAAGTCCAGCTTCCTGTTCACAAGAGCAATGCCTTCAGATTATTTTTTGAACATTAAACAGGCTTTTTTCAGGACCTCATTTTGATGAGTTCTGATGGGTAATCAGAAATACATGGATTAAGTCTGCTTTCAAATAAACATGGGTTTAGCAATTAAAGAGAAGAAAGCTTGGCTCAGTGTGCTCTGAGTCCAGCCAAACTCTAAACATGGGACGAGGCAGTTGAGAGTGTTGGATGAGAACATGCAGTTGAACTAGGCCTCCCAACATTGTGTTAATAAGCTTTGCTCAGCTTCTTCCTGGGGCATGAGAAAACCCTTAGTACCAGTATATCAGAGACTGTTCATTGGCCTCAATCAACACCTACATGGCAGAGATTCAGGAAACAGACTGTGCCAATAGCTGTCTGCATTTAGATGTATTCCTACAATTCTCATTAGCTTTCCCTTCACAAGACAGTACAGTGCAAAGGGCACAGTCTCTGGAACCAGATTCAAACCCCAGCTCTGTCACTTCCTACTCGTGTGTTACTTAGCCTCTCTCAGTTTGCTGACCTATAAAATGGGAGCAATAATACTGTATTTTATAGGGTTGCTATGATAATTTGATAAAGTAATAAAATGTCCAATAGATATTAGCTATTATCAGTATCTTAACTATTTAAATTCTGAGGATTTGACTGAAATTTTTCACAAATTGTGTCTGAGAAGTGTATCTATTAAGAATAGACAGCATTGTGGGCGCCTGGGTGGCTCAGTTGGTTAAGCGACTGCCTTCGGCTCAGGTCATGATCCTGGAGTCCTGGGATCGAGTCCCGCATCGGGCTCCCTGCTCAGCGGGGAGTCTGCTTCTCCCTCTGACCCT
>NW_027770086.1:0-294 GCF_054177405.1 Leptonychotes weddellii
CCATGAGAGACGATGGACTCTGAAAAACAAACAGGGTTCTAGAGGGGAGGGGGGTGGGAGGATGGGTTAGCCTGGTGGTGGGTATTGAGGAGGGTACATTCTGCATGGAGCACTGGGTGTTATGCACAAACAATGAATCATGGAACACTTCATCTAAAACTAATGATGTAATGTATGGGGATTAACATAAGAATAAAAATAAATAAATAAATAAATAAAATACAAAAATACAAAAAGCATGGAAGAATGGATGAATGAATAAATAAATGCATGAATATGAGACATTATGAACAG
>NW_027770087.1:0-294 GCF_054177405.1 Leptonychotes weddellii
AAGTGATAACCTAGGCTTGCAATTGGCATCTGAATCGGAGGGCAATTTTGTGGGATTGAGCCTTTAACCCATGGAATTTGATACTACCTCCTGGTAGGTAGTGTCAGAATTGAGTTGAATTGTAGGACACCCAGCTGGTGTCTGGAGAATTGTTGGGTGTGTGGAAAACCTTACACACATACACACACACACACACACACATGCATACATGCTGAAATAGGTGATCAGAACCATTATAAGTAGTAATGACAAGTGGCGGAGCAAGATGGCGGAGGAGTAGGAGACCCGGATTTC
>NW_027770088.1:0-294 GCF_054177405.1 Leptonychotes weddellii
GCAATCTATACTTTCAACGCCATCCCATCAAAATACCAATGGCATTTTTCAGAGTGCTTGAACAAACAATCCTAAAATTTGTATGGAACCAGAAGAGCCCCCGAATCGCCAAGGAAATGTTGAAAAAGAAACACAAAGCAGGGGGCATCACGTTGCCTGATTTCAAACTCTATTAACAAAGCTGTGATCACCAAGACAACATGGTACTGGCACAAAAACAGACACATAGATCAATGGGACAGAATAGAGAGCTCAGATATGGACCCTCAGCTCTATGGTAACTAATCTCCAACA
>NW_027770089.1:0-294 GCF_054177405.1 Leptonychotes weddellii
AGAGGGAGAAGCAGGCTCCCGGCCGAGCAGGGAGCCCGATGCGGGACTCGATCCCAGGATTCCGGGATCATGACCTGAGCCGAAGGCAGTCGCCCAACCAACTGAGCCACCCAGGCGCCCCTCGGGGCTCAATCTTACAACCCCGATTTCATGACCTGAGCCAAGATCCAGAGTCAGATGCTTAACTGACTGAGCCACCCAGACGCCCCTGGTTTTTAACAGTTTTATTGAGATACAATTTCTATACCATGAAGACCACCCACTCGAAGTATACAATTCAGTGGTCTTCACAGA
>NW_027770090.1:0-294 GCF_054177405.1 Leptonychotes weddellii
CAGTTATGGAATAAATAAGTCAGGGGAATAAAAGGCACAACATAAGGAATACAATCAATGATATTGTAATAGTGTTGCCTGGTGACAGATGGTAGCTACACTTGTGGTATAGAGAAGTTGAATCACTATGTTATATATCAGAAACTAATGTAACATTGTGTGTCAACTACACTCAAATAAAAACATTGAAAAAAATCTACGTTTCTCAACATAGCTAAAAAAGCAAGTCACAATAAATACAAGGTAAACACATTCCCTTATACATCCTTAAAATTATTCTAAACGATAGCTAAC
>NW_027770091.1:0-294 GCF_054177405.1 Leptonychotes weddellii
CACTGGGGATCCCTGTTTCAATTAGGAAATACGTGGCTTAGCAGTGGGGAAAGAAAAGGAGAAGGGCTCCTTGCCTCACAGCATAGGAAGTCCCGACACAGAGACACAGAGGAGTGTTGAGGGCACTGGGACCGGTGGCATCCATGAGAAGACACCTCTTCAGGACCTGCAGGGGGGCCCACTTGGCTCTGCGATTCACCTGTCAAGAGATCGTGTTGCAAGAGAGGAGGACAGAGCAGGAACCAGCTGCCCCGAGAACACAGTCCTGCTGGCTGCACAGCCAGGACCGGCCTG
>NW_027770092.1:0-294 GCF_054177405.1 Leptonychotes weddellii
AAGAACATTGAGAAAGGAATTTTATGTGTAGTCAAGCTATAATTGGAATGAATTTATGTAATTTAAACAGAAAAAAGGGGGAGAGTTTTAATATTAAAAGTACACTGGTGTAAAATTAAAATTTGGTTTTCTTTTCTCTTAAAAGAAAAAAGTTTTCTTAGATTATTGACCTGTTCTTCATAAAAAATTGTAAGCAAAGGTCTCTTCTTTACCTTTAATTAATCTGCCTAGAAAACACTGTGTTTTGTCTTTATCAGGTTTTGATTACTTAAGAAAACCAGGTCTTCTCTATTA
>NW_027770093.1:0-294 GCF_054177405.1 Leptonychotes weddellii
AAAAAAAAAAAAAGACTCTTACCCAAAAAGTAAAGCAAAAAGATAAAGTCATGGAAAATCAGAGAAAAAAAGATAAGAAACATTAGAGAATTAACCCCGATGGCCAAAATTTAATCGAGGAATTCTAGGAAGAGAGAAAATTGGATAGAAGGAAATTATAAAAGAAGTAGTGTAAATTTCCCAGGAATGAAGGATATGAGGGTCACATTGCAAGGATGCAACAAATGCCCAGCTCAGTTAATGAGAAAGGACCTAAGTCTTAGAAAACTGAACTCTTGTGTACCCTTCCTCAGG
>NW_027770094.1:0-294 GCF_054177405.1 Leptonychotes weddellii
GCGCCTGGGTGGCTCAGTTGGTTAAGCGACTGCCTTCGGCTCAGGTCATGATCCTGGAGTCCCGGGATCGAGTCCCGCATCGGGCTCCCTGCTCAGCAGGGAGTCTGCTTCTCCCTCTGACCCTCCTCCCTCTCATGCTCTCTGTATCTCATTCTCTCTGTCTCAAATAAATAAATAAAATCTTTAAAAAAAAAAAAAAGAAAGAAAAATGGATAAGACATAAGCCTATAAATTCAGAGGAGGAAAAAAAATATAGCCTATAAAGGTATGAAAAGATATTCAATTTTATTAGAA
>NW_027770095.1:0-294 GCF_054177405.1 Leptonychotes weddellii
CACCCAGCCCCCCCATCCCTCCCACTCCCCCCACCACCACTCCAGCAACCCTCAGTTTGTTTCCTGAGATTCTACCTTTTTATGCCACTTGGAGAAGAAGAGACTGGCATATACTCTACCTGAGAGCACAGTGATAGTGGACTGAAGTATCGTTTACACAGTAATAAAAAGCCCATAAAAACTTTCTTAGAACTTCTGAACTGAAAAGTGTGTGAACTGTTGCATAATCCTACTTCTTAAGCTGGTTTTGGTTGGAGAGTAATTGCCAGAACATGCTATTTGTTTACCTAGATG
>NW_027770096.1:0-3840 GCF_054177405.1 Leptonychotes weddellii
GGGGAGTGGGAGAGGGAGAAGCAGGCTCCCCGCAGAGCAGGGAGCCCGATGCGGGACTCGATCCCAGGACCCTGGGATCATGACCTGAGCCGAAGGCAGTCGCTTAACCAACTGAGCCACCCAGGCGCCCCTAAATGTCCCTATTCTTAAGCCAAAATATAATCATAAAAGGGAGCTATAATTTTTTTTTCTTTTTTTGCAAAATCTGACGTATTTAATTCCAGAATTTTCATACTGAACTTTAAAATCATATTGATACTTAAAGTTAAATGTTTATATTTCAATGGATTTTTGTCTATTCCTGATATGGACAAAAACATCATATTTTATAAATGCATATTTTCTAAAGTTGCATTTTTTTTAACCAGATCATATGTTAGGTAATCACTATGTCCCAGGGTGAAGATCAGTAGACAAGTGGTTTTGACAACCACAAATGACAGATTTAATTACATAGCCAATCTGGAAGATTGTACAGAAATTAATAATAATAATAATAATAATAAATAATAGTAATAGCAGCAACTTAATTAAAGCCAGTTGAATTGGTTAACATATTGATTACACATTTGAAGCAAAACAAGATGTGACTGAAACACCTCTGACCCATTGCATCAACCCAATGCAATCCACCTACCTAAAATTCTCATTATGACCCACAAGGTCTTGTTGGGTCTCATCTCTCTCTACTTTCCCAGTGCTCGTTACACACTAATATCACCATTCCTCTCTTAACTCCAGCCCAATGGTCTTCCCTCAGTTCTCTTTGTGCACTATACTCTTTTTATTCTTCAGAGACTTCAAGCACTCTGTCTGCCACGTTCTTCCTCCTGTGCTTCACCTCATTAATTCTGAGTCATTCTCATCTGAAATCAAGGTCACTTCTTCATTGAAGTTATCCCTAACCCTCTAAACTTGGCCAAATTCTCCTCTTCTCTCATGGTGTTCCACATGTTTCTTCCCGGCACTTATCTTTATGCTTATTAATGTCTGTCTCTCCAACAAAATAATAAAATCTTTAAGAGCAGAGACCATATATATTTTTCTCATTAATTTATCCCTAATATCTATCAAAGTGCTTGCATATAATATATATGATTATATTATATATATTTATTATATGCTTATATTATATATAAGTATATATCTTATATATTATATAATAGTTATATAATATATACATGTATTAAAGGAAGCACTAAATATTTTGCCTCTAAGTGGCAGAGACCCCATACAATTCTCAAACTGTAAGTAAATTCATCCACTCATTACTTCTAGTAAATCCAAATGCGAAAAATCATAGCGTGATATTTATTTTGTCAGTCATGTTGAACTGGTTATACAAAATCAATAGAAGGGAAATCACAAAGTTCATATTCAAGGGAACATTTTAACTCAATTTATAGAGCACTTAAGGAGAGGCTACTCCATTCACTTCATATTTACTCCCATCTCTGTCACCTGTAGTGAGTGAGGATTTCTGTATGTAGGTGAGGGCAAAATTTTCCAGATAAGTGTTTCAGCTGTGTGTGCGTGTGTGTGTGTATGTGTGTGTGCATTTGTGTGAGAGACAGAGAGAAACATTTGATGGATAGATCATCTGTAAAAAGCTCTTACAATGATTTCCAGAAACAATTTGTACTTTGATTTGTGTGAAACTCAGAAATTCCCATAGCAGTCAGCACCTAAGAACTAATCAATACCTGAATTCCTTCCCAAAATCTACCCCTGAGTTTCATTATACTGTAGAGCCACAGTGGTCAGAATAAAGTAAGAAGCCCAATTTATGGATGGCTCTAGGTTTCATAAGGAGGTGAATCTGTTGTGGAGTTTTTTAAAAGGTCACATATGAAGCAAAGTTCAGAAACACTTCACTGAGCCCACTTCCTTGTGGTTTGAAAATAAATGAGGGAAGGTAGCATGGTAAAGTAGGATTAACTTAGAATCACAAGATCTAATTGAATCCTTATGTCCACTTCTATTTTTTAAGTTTTTATTTTAATTCCAGTTAGTTAACATCCAGTGTAATATTAGTTTCAGGTGTACGGTATAGTGATTCAACACTTGCATACAATACCCAGTGCTCATCACAGCAAGTGCACTCCACTTCTTAATAGCTGCATGACTCTAAGTACATTTTGACCTTCCTGAACTTTACTTACCTTTATGTGTTAAATGGGGAACATAAAAATGGCCTCAATGGGTTCTACTTAAACAAAATTAATAATGCCTACCATTTGCTAAATCTATGCTACATACATTTACCTGTAGATTTCATCGTAACTTCTTGTAAAGTGGTATTAAACATCCCTAGCTTATAGTTAGCTTAAAGAATTCAAAGTCACACAACTAATAACCATCTGAGTGAATGGTATTGAATGAGACTGCTAGGGACCTATATCAAAACTATGAAATCTATTTTGCTGTTGACGCAGCTGTTGAGCTTCAGATCAAATCCCTGAACCCTGGACCAAGAAATGATTCTCAATTGACTCAAATCATGGCCAACAACATTGCAACTGTGGTTGGTTGTCATGGAAAGCTCCTCAGTGATTCCTTACCCACCAATTTTAGTTTCAGTTTCTTAAAACCTGAGGTAAATTGGGCAGGGACTCTCTCTCAGTATAGATATCATGATAGTCATGGCTATTGCCCTTTCACCTGCATGTTGTCACGTTGCAGAAATTTCAGAATTGATTTTTTAAAAATTTTTACACAAAAGGCATGTGTGTCTTTTGGATTTTGAGGGGCTGAGGGCATCGTATGTAAAAATGCTTGGGATTCAGGCATGCCCTCCTTCACCATGGTGCTCACCTGCATATTTACTTTGTCGAGCCCAGTAAAGACAACATATGTGACAGGAACACAGATGCAGAGAATGATAAGTTAAACTCCCTTTGTGAGAAAATAAAAAGTTATTGTAAAAGTCAAACGTCAAAACTTTTACATAGGAAATATTCAGAGCACACATCAAACATTTGACCAATTTTTTAGGGGGAAAGCAAGGGTGAAGGAGGGAAAATTCTGGGCTGAATGGTGGAACACCTGTTTGTAAATCTTGGTTGTACCTCTTATTGGCTATGTCATTTTTGTCTAAAGTCACAAAATGTCAGCCTGTTTCCCTATTGTGAAATGGCCATACTGATGTCTTCCTAGCCCACCTTCCAGAGTGCAGTAAAGTTGACATAAAATAGCATGAGAGGCTGGGGCAAGGATATGATTCCCATATTATTGTTTTGATTTTATGTAGCAAACTCTATTATAGGCAGTATTTTTCTTTTTTTTTCCTTTTTTTTTCTTTTTTTTTTAGAGCCTTGGCAACATTTTATTTTATTTTTTAATTTATTTTTTATTATTATGTTATGTTAATCACCACACATTACATCATTAGTTTTTGATGTAGTGTTCCATGATTCATTGTTTTTTTTTTTTTTTAAAGATTTTATTTATTTATTTGAGACAGAGAGAATGAGAGAGAGAGAGCACATGAGAGGGGGGAGGGTCAGAGGGAGAAGCAGGCTCCCTGCCGAGTAGGGAGCCCGATGCGGGACTCGATCCAGGGACTCCAGGATCATGACCTGAGCCGAAGGCAGTCGCTTAACCAACTGAGCCACCCAGGCGCCCTGATCTGTGTATTCTGAGATCACTTGGCCCTTTCCTCCTCTCTGAGGTATGCCCTAAGAACAGATTAGAGAACTTCTTCTATTATGTAAACTCCCTAAGCACAGAGCTCTCAGTGGTTCTTTGTGTCTTCCACTTTGTCTCTTAGTATCTTGTGAATAATAAACACTTGGGATTTAATTGAACAGGGGAATTGCCATTTTCCCTAATAGTTAATCT